>NC_079167.1:13369340-13574340 GCF_947568905.1 Ostrea edulis | reverse complement strand
ATAAAGGTAGAGGGGGTGTTTAATAGTGACTTCAGTTTCTCCGTCGTCAACTTCCCATATTTATGTAGCTATATTCAATCATCACCAGCATATTGTGTTTATGTCTCTCAGTTGATTCCATACGCGAGAGCATGTTCTGCGTATTATCAAATTCTAAATCGAGGGAAGCTACTGATAAATAAGTTGATGTTGCAGGGGTTTAACGGTCTTGTTTTAAAGGGGCATGGACACGATTTTTTATCGATTGAAATTGACAGTATATTTTGTTATAAAATTAAAGATCTATTATAAGATCTATTATAAATAAGTGTATAAATATTTTTTTCACACAGGGTATACTTGTCATAGCCAGGAAACCACGTGCGGAGTTGAGTACACCAAAATTTCTTTAAAAAAATGTCTAAAGCATTCAACCTTTCGACCTACGTTAATGATAAATCAATTTAGAGAGCAAGCACAAAAATTGGCGTTGTAAAGCCCCCCCCCCCACCCCCCTCACCCCCAACGAAGCCGTTAACTTTGTAGTTGAGTCACATGACGTGAAATCATAAACAAGACTTGTGCTTTATTTTGAAAATGAAAAGCTTAGATGTCTTAAATATATCTTTGCGTCAGTTTTTGAAATTTAGGTTTGTTGCGATGTTTTACACGAATGAAAATACTGTCATATCATGAGTTTAAAAATATTCTATTAAAAAATGTACCAAACTCGTGACCATGTCCCTTTAAAGTCTACTTTTTGCAAATTCTATGGTCGTTATGATGATCACAAGTACCACACATTCAAACCTATGCTTAGCGCTCAAGGCTGTAGCATTGAATTTTCTAACGTGCCAACGCCTATCGGGACCTCCTTTTTTAAGGTCATGAAAAGCTGAAGATAACAAATAGTGGTCATTTTGCACAATTCCTATAAAGAATACAAAATGAAGAGAAGGGCAAACACGGACCCCTGGACACACTGGAGGTGGTGCCTATCTGAAAGACCCGTGATTATCACTTGTGTCGAGCGTTTATCGAAGAGCACATGTACATATATGTATGTCTACGTCTCAGGTTCGACGCGGCCATGGCATGAGCGGGGTTCGAACTCACTACCATCCGGCTACGGAGCGAATGCTCTACCACTGATCTCCGCAACCCGTTTTATAATTACATGTATCTTGTGTTTCTAGATTCTCAGAAACACTGCGTTTTTCCCTGAGTATACCTATAAAATGACATTTTGCTCCAAATACCACGCATATACTATTGAGAGTCTACATTTATGATGTTTTATCATCAAAGTTCATGGAATATTGCGTATGCCAATTAAAAACAAATACCGATGAATTCCATTGTGTTCCGATTCGTGAAAAATTACATTGGTGATAACCCAAACTTCATATAAAATCCAGTGATTTGAATGGGAGCTACCTTTGATCTCATTATTTTCTTTTTCGAATGCACGCAATACTCTAACAAATATAAATATAATTTTTCTTAAAATCTGACACAATTAAAAAAAAATGGAGTCAGAAATAAGAAATCGCTGTTACCGGTATAGAAATGTTTTTTTAATTTGGTGTCCGGAGCTTTCCGCGAATACCTGCAGTTTTCCCCCTGCGCGGCATATCTGATGTCGTTTCAATTTCCATTTAATACCCATTCAAATCAGTACAAAAACCAATAATTTCGCTTTTATTAAAAATTAATACGTCTATGTGTGATACAGTTTTTAATTTCCTACTCAGAATATCGCTTGGTGACGTCGTCAGTTTGAAATATAGTTATCCGTTGAATATATTAAAGCTGCTATGGTCGATAAAGAATAACAATGGTCATATTCATAAATGGCACATTCTCAAATACCAGATTTAGTATTTTGGTGAATTTTCTTGACAGGGCAGATTTTGGCTAAAACCGTACCTTGTTCTTTGCAAATACAACCTACATCAGGTCGACTGCAGTCTGACGTGCTTCATGCCATTTGTTAGTCTATTATTATGCCTTTCCTTCCCAGAATTCTTCCCCTCCTTCCACTTCTCATCCAAAGTTTATCCGGGCCATAACTTTTTTGTCTTTTGACATTGGCCTTTGATATATGGTATGTGGGTATACTATGATAAGACAGCGTGTCACGTGCTATTTTTTATGATCTTTGACCTTTTATGTAAAGGTTTATTAATAGAATTTTTGGGCTAGGCCTTTTGTATTTGGTAAATGGGTATACCATGATAAGACAAAGTGTTTCTTGCCATTTTTTTTTACCTTGACCTTTTATATAAACGTCAAATAATAGAATTTTGGGGGGCATTTTTGTTGTTCAGACCATAACTTTGTTGCCTTTTGATATACGTCTTTGATATTTGGTATGTTTAATTTACTATCATCTGTTCACAATACTGTTCCTTGGTTGAAGCACATATACATATAGGCGAATGTTATATACCGTAAGTCTTAATTTTCTGCTTTAAAGATTATCCCAAAATATGTGTTAAAACTATGGAAAATGAAAGAGGGACATTAGTTTTAGTGTGTTAAAACAATTCTTCCTAGTTTGCGTACTGATTTTGACGATTTTGAATCAGTGTGACTGGTCAACAGGAAATGTTTACTCCTCCTAGGCACCTGAACCCACCTCTGGTGTGTCCATGAGTCTGTGTTTGTCCTATTCTTTATAGGATTTATCACATTGATCACTGTTCGTTATTTCCACTTCTGTTAGCTTGAGTGGTCTTTCTTGTGTCGCTGGAGGCTGTACCATTGTGATTTCACCTCCAATACTTCAGCCGAGATTTAGTCGATGCCAGCCAGGGCCGTAAATTACATGGAGGCGGAGGAGGCGGAGGAGGCAGCTGCCTCCTCCAACTTTTGAGCAAAAAAAAAATAAAATTTAAAGTTCATTAGAATTTATGTTGTTTCCAATAACTAAGAACATGATACCTCCCTTAAAAAGCATTCCAAATCTTTCTTTTAGAATGAGTTAGTCAAGTAACATCTTAGAAGGCCCTAGAATCAAGGATTTTGCACGAAACGTGTTCAGTGTGCACAAAATGTGCTCAGCGTCTGGGGGCCTGGGCGGCCCCCAGACCACCGCCTAATTTCCTGCCTCCTCCAAATTGAATGTTAATTAACGGCCCTGCCAGCTGTGGAATTCAAATGATACCCGTGTATACTATTTTAATTATCTTAACTTCATCCTTGGTCGGCAGTAAAATAAAGCGTATTTTATGTATGTCAACACTTTTCATGTCATTAACAAAGATAAATTACAGGCTAAGCACCGAACACCATTACTGAACAATGCATGGCCTGATTTGCATATTGATGTTTGTAAATGACTTAAAATACATTTCCCAAATAAATTCTACAATGTAATATTTCCCCCCAAAATACAACTATAATTTGTGATTGAAATTGAATTTACTTTTGAAAATCAATAAATATATAAAAACCTTGAAATCCAGGTGTACGAACTGCTCAGTTTAGGTGAACAGCACAAGCCAGTGCTCCATATGAATTTGGTACATGTGTCTATCTAGATTAGATGACGTCATTGCCCAGTAACTGTTGCTTCTATTTTCACAGTGATTTCTACAAATAACCTGTTAAGTACACGTGTTTAGAAACAGATAAAGTACCTGGTTCTAAAATAGAAACAAAGATTGCTATAATGTTGCGCAATTATCTTCAAACAGTGTAGCAGAATCTTCGATATATACTGTTGTGGAAGTTATTGGTCTGTATTAATGTGGCAATGCCCGGTATTATAATTTAGTGTATTACGTATACGCATTCTGGAACAGTTATAGAATAAAAATGCCAGAATTCTCACATGTAAAAGAAACCTTGGTTCACCAGCCTGGCAGCAAACGTCGCCAAGAAAAAGCGATTCTTTGGTTAAAACATCAATCGAAATGTGTCTCTGAATGCTTTTACCGTTGTCGTTGATTCTTATTTCTCGGATTCTATAGAAATGAAGTGTATATCCCAATAGTTTATTGCCAATCAAAGTATTGAACAACTGTTCGGGCGTCTCCAAGCTGCAAGATTCGCTCTGCTACTGAAGATGTTTTCTAAGACACAGCGTCTAATTTATTGATTGCATCGAGGCGTAGAACCAAGAAAAAACCGGTATGTAGATTTTCATTTTGGTTTTAATACAGGAAAATCAATTTTTCTCCGTAAATAAGCACTACCCTGGGAAAAGATGTCAAGTAGTGCCTCCTGCGACCTTTAAGATTTGTCTTTTGAGCCGAGTAAATTCGGTCTCCAGAGTATTTGCTCATCTATATATGATATCCGAACACTGCACCAGCAGCGCGTTTGCGTTCTTGAGAAAACGTTGCTATTTAATCCCCAAAGAAAATTTATTTCAAATTTTACAAAGAATGAATTGTCGTTGAACTTTGCATGTGTGTAATTAAATACCAAGCGAGGAAAAAAAAAACTAAAAGCTTTTATCACTATACAACAGTTTTCTCTTTTGCTCTATATATAAAATAGAAAATGAGTGGACACGACATTTCGACAGACTAATAGCAGTATCCCTCAGATATCTTATTACCCTGTTCCCAGCTATGTTAAAATAACGGCAACATATTCCAATATGGTAAATTATCTCGCTAATAGGAAAAATTAAATCTATTTCTTTATCGGTTCTCTCTTTTAATCGTTACTGTCACGGAATGCACACATAGAGTACGTTCAGAAAAAATAACATGTCGGGGGTTTGTATCATCGCGCATTAGAGGCCATCACCGAGGGCCGAATCAATATCGGCGAATTAAGCAAACCTTCCTTTGCTTGTCTGATGAGTAATTAAATATGGAAGGATACAGACCGACAATGCGCTCGAATCACAATTTGAATACAGTCTTCGTCTGTAATTTTTCTTGATGAACACCATGCTTTTTCAGTCTAGAATTTAAAGCTATCGTGCAAAGAGCAAATAAGAATGTTGAATGTACTTCGCCTAGTCAAATGTAAAAAAAAAAAAAAAAAAAAGAAGAGAAAAGAAAAAAAAAAGAGTATCAAGGCTTTTACACCAGCACGTCAAAACACAACAAGTGCATGTGCCATAATACTCACCTTAGTTGGGTTTTTTGTTTTGGTCCATTAATGTGAACACATATTGGCCAAGGTCTACCATGAAAGGTGAAGATAACGAACAGTGATCAATCTCATAACGCCTATAAGAAATGCAAAATAGAGAGTAAGGCAAACACGTACCCCTGGGTATACCAGAGGTGGGATCAGGTGCCTGGGAGGAGTAAGCATCCCCTGTCGGCTGGTCACACCTGCCGTGAGCCCTATGTCAACCTTGTTCTTGTTTTTCATATCTAAGCAACCTTTTCGTCTTGTGACAGCTTTCAATATTTCTCTGTTTTGCTAATACAATTATTAGCGTCAGTTTAGAATTTCGTTTTTTTAAATATATTTACAACTGGTCGCGGACTTTTGCTTCGCAACCGGAAGATCCTGGGTTTGATTTCTGATTCCGGCGCCACGTCAGACCTGGTACAGGGATTTCAACAGTCTCGATTGAAGTCAGCATTTCGCAAATTCTATGGTCGTTATAACGATCTAGTTCGTCAATACAACCTCGCATTGGGTCAAATGCTGTCTGACGTGTTTCATACCGGTTGTTAAGCCGTTCTTGGCACACTGATTTTGACTGCGGATAACTCCGTTTACCTGATCAGGATATGGGGCTCACGGCGGTTGTGACCGGTCAACAGGGGATGCTTACTCCTCCTAGGCACCTGATCCCACCTCTGGTGTGTCCAGGGGTCCGTGTTTGCCCAACTATCTATTTTGTATTGCTTGTAGGAGTTATGAGATTGATCACTGTTCGTTATCTTCACCTTGCACCTAAAACGTTTAACATGGGTAGTGACTGTTCGTACACCAAGTGACCGGCAATAGAATTGAAAATCACGGGACTTTCAGATATGACCATAGAAGCGATGCGATGGTCCCGTGTCACGTTAGGCGTTGGTATGTTCAATTGATTGTTTGTTTTACGTCCCGTTGATAATTATTCTCTCATATTGAGACGTCACCAGCTGTAGGTGAAGTACCACAAATTTAGACCTATGCTTGGCGGTCAGGGCCGTAGCAGCGAGGGATCCATATCGTGCAAACGCCTTCCGCGACACGGAACCTCCGTTTTAAGGTTATATCCGAAAAACCCGTGATTCTCACTTCTAAATGCCGAGCGTTTGGCGAAGGAGCAATCACTACCTATGTTAACGTCTTAGGATTGACGCGACCTCCCAGTTACGAAGCGAACGCTCTACCACTGAGCTACCATGCCCAGTTTGGTACGTTGAAGAATCCTCACTGCTACAGCCTTGAGCGCCACGCATTCAACATTTGTAGCACTTCACTAACAGCAGGTGATATCTCTATATGAGTGAAACATTTTCAAACAACATATAAACAAGCCTCAAATTTTTGGAAAGAGATTTTAAGCACAGGAGAAGAATTCCAAGGATTTCCTTACCTGTGATTGGTCATGGCACACAGGAAATGTACAATACGCGTGTTAGTGCTCCCCCTGATCAAAATAATATTTTTGCCATTTCATGCTAAAATTAGTACCGCAAGTCATTTCAAATAGAGGAAGTTAAACACACTATTGGACAATTTGTGTTCACTAATTTTTGACGTGAATTTTAATGACAAGCTCACCTGAGCTGAAAGCTCAAGTGAGCTTTTCTGATCGTTTGTTGTCCGTCTGTCTGCCTGTGTGTAAACTTTTTACATTTTGGACTTCTTCTTTTAATGTACATGTATTCCGAAAAAATTAGTGACAGTGGCCTCCTATTACTATTGGAGTTTTACGTAGAGGTTTACTTTTACAATCGACGGCTGACTTTTACAATTTAAAGGGATCGTCTCCAACTACAGAAATTGGAGCGAAATAAATACATATATATAGTCTGCTTCAGTAAAGACACCAAAACCGAGAATTATGTTTATTAATATAGTATTGTAAACTCTTTAGCAACTCTTATATTCTCTCTACATTCGTTTGACACTTTCGCAATGTACTACTCGTTTTGACTTTTAATTAAGTTAAATGTTAACTGCGAATGAGAAGCTGAGAAATACATAAACGGACCCAGAAAATTGCCATAAAAAGAAAAGATTACTGTATATCATAAGCGTACCACAGCGCACTCAATGTAATCAGACGAACTCAAGTTATCCTGACATTTCTAAATAATGTGTCAGCAGTCCTGAAAACTCAAATATTCTCTATATATTACATATTGGGTTTCTCGCTCCCCCAGGAACAAAGCAACCCCCGCCTACCCACACATACAATGTACCTTTGGACGGCAGCTCTATACTAGACCCACAATTTGAGGGGGTAGGCTTGTCGAGATATATTTTGTCATAGCTCCCCCTAATTTAAAGAAAACAAACAATGTTATATCTTTGTACACCTCTCTTTCGTGTTGAAACTCTAGGTCTAAATGTGAAGACAATCAACAGTGAAGTGTATAAAGTATTGTATACATCTATATCAATATACACTGTAGAATCAACGATATTTGTGGTAACTCGGTTTTCCTTGATTTTTCCTCCACAAATGTATGACACGCCAAGTTTGAATAACACACACGCACACATGAAATGTGAAGATAACGAACAGTGATCAATCTCACAACTCTCACAAGGAAAATAAAGAGTTGGGCATACACCGACCCATGTGCATACTAGTGGTGGGATCAGGTGGTCAGGAAGAGTAAGCATTCCCTGTCGACCGGTCATACCGGCCGTGAGCCCTATATCTTGATACAGTAAACACGTAAGTACCTTGTAAAGCTTGACTCAAATAGCATACTTGATTCTGAAAAAATCCGGCCGAATCGAACTAAGCCGGGTGTACCCGGCGACGCGCTAAGAGTCAAGTGACCTGGCTACAGTACAGTTATGAAAATGTTGATCTTCTATTGGATAAACATTATTCCGCATATAAATGACCAACATATTTACAAATCATGTTTATTTCACCAGAGTAAAAATGGAAAGCATTGTGTCTTAGAATAAGCAACTCCCGATACTACCGTCTCCAAGGACGCCAGCCTGAGATTGAAGCCGCTTTCGCCTATCAAATATTTCCGGCTTACCCGGTGGGATGCGTACGCAATTCCGGCTCACAATCAAGTGTGTCACCGGTCATCGCCGATTAACCCAGGTGCACCGGATCGTTAGAATCAAGCATGCTAAAAGAAGCAGATCTACAAATACAGGTTTAAATCGCTCAGAACATGAAAACTGGCCCCCACCAAAACCGATTACTCCCTGGTATACTATTATATACTGTACATTATCGATATAAGCATTTGACATGTGCTTGTCCTAAATGCCGTACCCTGTGGGGTCTGGGTTAGAATAGGTGAAACCAGAAAAACCAAGGCCCCGCGTCACAACAGGTGTTGCACGATAAAGATCCCTCTCTGCAAAAAGGCCATAAGCGCCGAGCATAGGCTTAAATTTTGCAACCCTTCACCGGCCATGGTAATGTCTCCATACGAATGAGAAATTCTCGAGTGGAACGTTAAATAATATACAACTGAATGCCGTAAAAATTTAGAATTTTACAAATACCACTCCCAATTTTTTCATATTTGGAGTTGACCCCTTTAAATTGTAAAAGTCAGCCGTCGATTGTAAAACTAAGCCCCTTCGTAAAACTCAGTTTTAGTATGGGATATTTTATATGCTCCTCGAAAAATTTCATGTCTCTCCGTCCTAAATCATATCTCCTAAGCTTTAAGAAAGGTCAAGGTCACTTAGAACATTATTTCAACAATTTTAGCTCACCTGAGCTGAAAGCTCAAGCGAGCTTTTCTGATCGCCTGTTGTCCGTAGCTTTGCTGGGCCAATTTCAACCAAACTTGGTAGAAGGACTTGTAAGTTTTTTTTAGCTGAAGGGTCATGTCCCCCTCAAAGGGGAGATAATCACAAAAATGTGAAAATAGGGTGGGGTCATTTGAAAAGCTGAAATATATATGAAAGGTTCCTGACCTAGTGCAGATTCAAATTTGTTAAATTCGTGGCCCCAGACGTTGGATTGGGACACAATAGGGAATAAAAGTTTTACATGCAAATATATGGGGGAAATCTTTTTAAAATCTTCTCAAAAACCAATGGGCCAGGAAAATACAAATTTACATGAAAGGTTCCTGACATAGTGCAGATTCAAATTTGTTAAATTCGTGGCCCCAGAGGTTGGATTGGGCCACATTAGGGAATCAAAGTTTTACATACAAATATATAGGGAAACTCTTTTAAAATCTTCTCAGGAACCACAGGACCAGGAAAGTACAAATTTACATGACAGCTTTCTGAAATAATGCAGATTCAAGGTTTTTAAAATCATGACCCCAGGGGGTAGAATGGGGCCACAATTGGGGATAAAGTTTTACATGCAAATATATAGGGGAAATCAATAAAAATCTTCTTCTCAAGAACCACTGGGCCAGGAAAGTACAAATTTACTTGACAGCTTCCTGATATTGTGCAAATTCAAGTTTGCTAAAAGCATGGCCTCCGGGGGTAGCATGGGGCCAGAATAGGGGATCAAAGTTTTACATACAAATATATAGGGAGAACGTCTTTAAAAATCTTCTCAAGAACCATTGGGCCAGAGAAGTTTACATTTACATGACAGCTTCCTATCATAATGCAGATTCAAGTTTGTAAAAATCATACCCCCAAGGTAGGTTGAGACCACAATAGAGATCAAAGTTTTACATGCGAATATATAGGAAAAATCTTTAAATATGGGGCAAGGTGAGCGATATGGCCCATGGGCCTCTTTTTTGATATAAAAGTTCCTATCTCCTAAACCTTTCATCAGAAATTGATCATAATTAATCACAAATATTCATTGAAACAAGGAGATTTGCACCAAGGCCTTTCAATGTCATTTTTGAAAGGCCAAGGTCATTCAAAACATAAAAGTTCAGTATTCCAACAGTTTTGAATATATAAGTTTCCATCACCTAGACCTTACATCAGAAATTGATCAAAATTGATCACAAATATTCCTTGAGACAGAGACTTTTGGACCAAGGTTATTTTGGAAAGATCAAGGTCACTCAGAACATAAGTACCTTACCTTGCATATGTATAATTTTCTACATTCCACAGTTTTTGAACAAGTATTGATCATATATCACACGAATAAGTAATAGGCAAATGGCTTTCAGAAAAAGGTCACACAAGGTCATTTTGTAAAGGTCAACGTCACTCAGAACATGTTATTTTTTAAATTAAGAATGATCACACCCAATGGACCGCAAACCATTCCTTGAAAACCTCATTTTGGTAAATATGATACATGTGTATCTGATAGATGGATAGGAGTGAGAAAGATAACTAAAGTGGTTTCAGATATATGTCTAATTTAATCATTACAGTAGTTAAAATAAAAATGGTGAAGATAACGAACAGTGATCACCTCGTAAATACTATAAAGAACACCAAATCGAGCACAGGGCAAACACGGACCCCTGGAAACAAACGAATATGATATAAGATTCTTAAGGTAGATATAATCTATAACTACTAGGTGTTAAATTACATTGTCTGTTCTTATTCGCATGTCTGAGCGTAGGTAGATATGAAATCTGAATTTCACTGTCCCCTTAAGTCTTTGGTATAGAATCAAAGACTATAAATAGCGCAATCTTTGACAAAAATCATCATAACTGAAGATGGATCTACCAAAATTGTAAATTCATTACCTCTGGATCAGGAAATAAGGTATCGGGATAAGACTATATGACAATCCACCAGTGCAAATGACATCTCTATGTAGGTAATATCCCAGAGGCGGACAGGATCTCCGAGTGTGAATGTAGAAAAGTGGTCATATGCCAATTATTGGGATAGAATGGAAGAGATGAATTTGAGAATTATCAATTTGGGAAAGGGGTGTCACCAAAAACAAAAAATTCAAACCTTTAGAACTGATATTATGAAAAAGCTTCGAAGAGTAGTGTTTGTATTAATATTCATTCAAAGGATTGGCCTCAATGAATTATGCAAACCGGAGGCAACAAGTGATATATGTATAGATATATAGCCTATGTTGCTAATGATAAAAAGATGAGTTCCACGGACAGAATTCCCTCTTGTTGGACACACAACAAACAACCATTCATATGTCTAGTTTCTCATTTTCTGTTGCTCAGGTGATCGGTTTAGATAGATGATATACAACTACACTTATATTTCTTTTGGGGAGATCCTACATTGGTCATAATGATGGGCGCTAAAGGTAACAAACAAAACTTAAAAGGCCTGACCAAGAGTTTGTAAAACATATTCTATACCCAAACCCATAATCTGTGCTTCGAAGCCGTACTCATACTAAAAGTCATCCATAAATTAGAGTGGAATATTGAGTATGAGTATGGATTGGCGCATCGGGTATCAGTTTGAGTACGGAGTACGTATACATGTAGTTTTATAACCTCAAGGATGGGTCTATAACTTGAGCTTATTCTTCTTCTCAATTTGAAACGTATATCACATTTTAAAACTTTCTGGAACTTTCATCTTGCTTAAAAAACAATGTACGAGATAGGTTCTGAAAATGTCTCTATTTTCTGCCATCCTGGTTCATTGTGTTATGATCTATAACTTCTAGGTTCGTCATTGTCAATACCATTATTGAAATCAAGACATACAGGAGTTGATTGTGTCTGATGTATTCTGTCCGTATTATCGATCACCGGTCCCCAGTGTACAGTACATGTATACATTTGTAGCAAGACCATTCACTGCATCAGTATAACTAGATAGGATTGATCTTCAGTCATTTTCTGTAATCATCCGATGAATTATGATTGCTGTCATAATCTTAATGTAAAGGATGGCTTATTCGACAAAAATTCGCGTTCCGTTCCTTGAGCAATAAAGAATAGCGCACCTTGCGTCCGCCAAAGACACACTACTCTTGTTCATGGTGTGAAATGTTCACATAACTGGGTGCTAGTACATCTACTAGAGCCGGGGTTAAAATATCCATGTGTCAATGTAATACTTCATTCCCCGGATTAGCTAGCTAATTTATTATACACTCGCAACAGAGTTGCGATAGAAGTATGGAAACTTGCCTGTTCCTTCGACTGTGAGCAACATCTGTTACCTGATTTTTGTCCGTCGTCGCGCATTGACAGTTCAACATTTTCAAATCGGATACTACTCGTAGGATGTCAAATTTGGTACATGCATGTAGCATTATAGGGGTGATGGGGAAACATTTTGATTTTTTTTATCCCTTGGGGCTGAGGGTGGTGCCGAAAATCCTTTTTAAAAAATCCTATGCAATCTATATTCCCAGCAATAGAGCAGGACAAGAGACCAGTGGGCTACAATATTCATCGGAGTATACTTTTTATTTCATTGTGCATTTCATAATCTTATCTCATATCCGACAGAAAGAGGAAGAAAAGATATGATAGACACTCTCTATAGAAAACGTTTTGGTTAATGTCTGTATGTACAGTGTATTAGTCCAATACTATTATACAATAAAGTTACAGAAAGTATGAAGTGTAAATGGTACAGTGACAAGGCTGGTTTCCATTTATCCCACTAGAACTTTAATTTCATTTCATCAAACATAAGATATTTATGCACCTCGTAAGTGAATCTTAGTGAGAATATCACCTGGTCTACAGATAACAAATATCTAATTCATACTTAACAGTATTTACATTACCAATGTGTGTGTTTTGCTTTATGAAAAGTTATGCCGACGTAAAGTGTCACAGTTCATACCCTCATGTATTTTCGAATCTGAAACCTATTTTTATATCTACATTCTACTTCATTTCTTTTGGAATTCCCAGTCGTAAAAATAAACGAACTATATTCATCAAGATTCATCCGCAGATTGTTCACACCTGCATCACTTTCACGAGGAAATGACTATCGTTACAATTTGTAAAGTTATTAACTAAAATATGCCGGCGTGAAATATCGCAGTTCATACCCTCATATATTTTCGGAAATTTCCCTGACGTGTTTTGTACCAATAGTTAGGAGGTTCTTTACATACTGATTTTAACTACCGATAACTCCGTTTACCTGATCAAGAATTAGGGCTCACTACAGGTGTGACCGATAGATATGGGATGCTTACTCAACCTAATCACCTGCTCTCACCTCTGGTATGTCCAGGAGTCCGTGTTTGCCTAACTCTTAAGCTTGTATTCTTTATATGAGTGATGAGAATGATCACTATTCGCTATCTCCAGTTTTCATTATTTAAACCCAAATTAAGGTCCCGTCGAAGTGAATCTGCATGGGTCATTTCTACACTACATGGGAGATACCTCTATATGTTGATAACCTGGTGACTTGCAACTTTTCAGGCAAAATGTTTAAAGTTTTCATCATAGATTCCCAAGTAAAACTGTAAAACTCATTATGCCGTGGCTCACTGTGGGCCGATATAGATTCTTAGTAAATCGGTATGAGGAACTTTTCATGCAAGCTTCAGCTCTTCTTGTCGGGTTTTTTGTTGAGAAGAGTTTTTACGTCACCCGAGTCACTCTGTTGCTAATGGTCCACGTCCATCGTCGTGGAAAAGTTAAAAGTGTTAAACATTTTTTAACTCCTTGATAACTACCCTTCCAATTCTTTTCAAATAGTATGAAACATCTTTGGGGCAAGGGTGACATAAATTGTAAATTTCAGGATTCCTACACCCCTGAGACCTTAGATGCGTTGCAAAAACTGTCAAAAATTTACCAATTGTTAAAACTCTCCGTCTCTACAACCGCACATCTGTAAGAAAAAAATAAATGCGTAGTCATGTAGCGCAGAAAGACCTCTACCAAAATTGTATATTTCATGATCCCCGTGGTAGAGGTTTTGACACCAGGGCAGGGCCAAACTTGGCCTATAGTGTTAATGACATCTTCTTTGATGCTATTGATACTAAATTGAAACTGAAAAAATATTTAGTAAGAGCAGGTAGTCTTTTCCCAAAAGTGTAAATTTTCTTATTCCAGGGGTAGGGTTTTGTTACCAGGGTAAAACGGTCATAGTGATTCAATGTCTATCATTTGAAAGATTCCTTCTTTAATTTTTCTGGTACTATATAAAAACAAATTGCATATTTAGCAAAAGCAAAAAATAGTGCGCCAAAAATGTGAATTTTGCAACCCCAGGGTTCTTACTCTAAGTCAGGTCAAAAATAGTCATGCAGTGTAATATAACATAGTATATTATAAGTCTTTCATTAGTATGACACTTCCGGCGGCATTTGTGTTTGTAAAAGAAGATGCTTGTCTTATACTGCTGATGAATATTTAGCTTAGATATGCAGAATGGGAAAATTATTATAGATTTCGTAGCCCTTGGGGACTTGTGATATTTCTAACTAATACTCGGGTGACTGATAAAACCTGTGGGTCTCTTGGTCTAAACATTCACCCTGATTTCATTATACTTTCCTATTATTTATCTTTGCAAAGGGACGTAGTCGCTCGGCTGAACATTTAATTCCCTTCACTAAAAATTACTTTGTGGCAAGTTTGGTTTAAAATGGCCTAGTGGTTCTTTAAAAAAAAAAAAACACGTCGAAAATGTTATTACAAAAAACAGAGCTTTTAATTCAGGTGAGCTAAAATAGCTCGAAGCAAAAGATGTCTATTCAAATAATTCTCAACCACAAAGAAATACCACATTCACAAAAAGTTCATTTACAACGGCTTAACATGTATTATGACCGCGTTGAGCATCGATTACAAGTCGACAACACCTTGCCAGTGAGACATATTCCTCTGAGGATTTCATTCCATTCCACGTGTAGAACCCTAGTCAGTTGTTGGAAAGAAAGGTTACAGATGCCGTTGGAGGACACACTTATCCGATAAATCCTATAAATGATCCGTATAGTTACTTAGACGGCCAATGTAGAACTTATATATTGCGTCTTTGCAAGAATGCGCTGAACTTACAGCTTACTTGTTCTTAAACCAAATTAGTCCTGTCTGTGACTAACATGGGTGCCCACAATGTGACACTGTCAAGTCCAAACCATTCGACTTCTTGTATGCATTCCGTAAACCCTAACCTACAATCATAACTTGTCACTAAACCAAACTGTTCTCTAGTGTTGATTTAACCATATTCTATAAATCAAGTTGATACTTTAGTTTCATCATTTTTCAATGAATACCAATTTTCATTGTTTTGTGGTTGTGCAAGATCACGAAATCAAGAAATCAACGAAGCACAAAGATTACTCATAATGGAAAAAACATGGTTAGAAACCGGACACGGTGGCTCAATGGTAGAGCGTTGGCTTCGTGACCAAGAGGTCATGAGTTCGAGCCCCGCCCATGACCACGTCAAACTTAAGACGGATTGCTCCTTTGGCAAACGCTCGGTATTTAGAAGTGAGAGTCACAAGTCTTCTGGACATGACCTTAAAAACGAAGGTTCCGTGTCGCGTATGTATAAAAGGACGGTGAAGATAACGAACAGTGATCAATCTCATAACTCCTATAAGCAATACAAATTAGAGAATTGGGCAAACACGGACCCCTGGATATACCAGAGGTGGGATCAGGTACCTAGGAGGAGTAAACATCCCCTGTCGACCGTTCGCACCCGCTGTGAGCCCTACATTGTATATTTTGATCAGGTAAACGGAATGATCCGTAGTCAAAATTAGTGTGCCAAGAACGGCTTAACAATCGGTATGAAACAAGGCAGACAGCATTTGACAACCAAATGAAAGAATTTTCATTGGAACATAATTTATTGAGTATGAAAGGAGGAAAGTCTTTTTTATAAAATAAAAAGGAAAATCGTCGAGTGTCTGTGATATTGATCACACGTCAGACTTTTATCAAGTACATGTTTTATGTAAATAAGTGCACTGTACATAATTTATACTGCATACTCAGATGAAATTGTGACACGCGGGTGCGCCGAATACATCTAACCAAAAATGACAAATCCACGTGACACCCACGAAAATTGGTGATGCCACAGGATTCAATAATTAGTTTCTATTGCACTTCCAAGGATGTTTACTTTCACTTAAAATCGTCCATCTTTTTAAAAGATATGTCATCAGTGACACTTGCAGAGATCTTGTCTAACGCATAGTGCTAAGTTCATCAATTTTTGATGTAGAGGATCAAGGTCATTAAAGGACACTTTATGAATAGTCCATGAAAGGTGAAGATAACGAACAGTGATCAATCTCATAACACGTTGAGAAGAGATTTCCGGAGACCTTGTTGATTTTGTTTACTTTAAAGTTGTGGTTGTATTATTAAAATATTCATCCAGGTTGTATTAACATATGGGAGATACTGACTTGTATTCCCTATCAATATTTATGAATAGTAGATAAAAACAAGATACTGATGCCCCAATTGGCAGCAAAGTAATTTTGGTAAGGTCTTGTCACAAGGAATACACATCTGAAATATAAAAGCCCTAGCACTGCGCTATCAAAATTTTTGCGGTAAAACAGCCAGACAGACCAAAAAACTATATACCCCCGAATCTTCGATTACGGGAGGCATAAGACAGTTGTCAAATGTTCAATTGTAGCTTTTACTTTTTATTGTACAGTGCAAAACGCAGGAAATAACACGAGCCGGTACTTTGTTAGCTCTTGGATAAACAATCGTAGTTCTTTAGCCAAATCTAGCGGTTGCAAGTTGAGAGAACAGTCAGAGTTTATAAAAGCTAGCGGAAATACATACCTGCGATTATAGTGGTGGAGTGTAGACGGATATTGTTTTGGATGCGAATAAGTAGAGGCCAAAAGCACTTCAATTAGCTTTTCGGGATTCCCTCCACAATAGCAGTTGTCCGCTAGCTTAGATACATACCCGGTACCTGTCTGTAGGTGCATGAGGTCTTCATGGGGAATCTGATCCAGGCATACCCATAAACACACATGTATGGTGTAACTATGCTGCAGCAATGTTACATTGACTGTTTATTAAGAGTTATCTAAAATAACTATAAGGTATTTACAATAGCCAATTTTCTTACGAAGCGGAGTTGATGTCGAGTATAAGTGACGTTGAGGTTTTGAGTACCGGCCAACATCCTTAAAGGCTGTGACCAGTCTGTCTTCCGCAAACAAGGAAAGAAGGATTTGAATAGGCCACAGAAATTCCGACATTGTCGGGTTTATTTGGATCAGTATTGCAAGTATTGTGAGAGATGTCCTTTTCTGTGTGGGGGTTCAGTAAGGGGAGGGTGTGTTAAAATGTGATCAAAATCCACTTAAAAGATATAAAAGTTGCATTGGTTAGTATGAGGTTTAGCTGGTTTTCTTAAGGATATACTCTACATCGCCATAATGGCTTATTTCCTTTAAAAACATGGAGGAAAAAATCAATATCAGCAATATTTGACTTTTCCTTTTCAATTTAAATACTTAGCCGAGTAGCTCAGTGGGTTAGCATACCGATGGCTGAACTGTAGGTCGCAGGTTGGAGCCCAGCAGGAGTTATAACTTTTTTTCAGATCATCTTCTACTAAAACCATATTTTGACAAGATAAAGTAAATTTGAAAATTTTAAACTTCAAAATATTGTTATATATATCCTCCACTTTTCATCTACATCAAATCTCTCTGGTGTAGCATACCTCCTTAAGTTGAGGATAGTATAATGGTCTAACGGGTGTAGCCAATAGACCCACTGGCGGAACAGTGAGCAAGACTTGGCAAAATATGCTTTCTTACGTTTGAATTTGGTGAATTAGACTGAAGTTATTTTCTGTTTTTTGGAATGATGAAAAACCATGAGGTAGGCGGGGATCAGAAGGTGATAACAGGTAGAAAGCATTCGAGTAGTACTCACTCTGACGATTCCGAACGACTAGAGAAAGTCGGGGTTTTTTCTTTAAGAAAAATATTTGGTAATTTATAGTGATTTCTGAATGATTTAATGTGATGTAATTGGTTTCGAATGTGACTGACAAGGTGCTTGTCAGCTTCATAAAACTTCGTACAGTTTTGATTTGACTGGTAAAGTGATAAGAGGAATGAGTATAATGGTGATGTGAAATGAAGAGAACGATTTTGTATAGAGAGACCACTTGTATTCAAGGTTACATAATAATAAAAAAAAATTATTACATATTTGGGGTGTTGAATTAATGTTATATATTATTCGGGAGAAGGTACAAAAGAATGTTCATTCCCCCCAAATAGCTTAGGATCGTTCCGTGTCATTGACAAAACTTTTTTCCCCTGCTATTCCATCCACAACCTCGTCAATTTCCTTTATGTAACAACATTCAATTTTTGGTTCAATGGCAACTACCTTCTCTACAGGGAGGTGGCCTGGTAAGTAAACAAGTGAAGATAACGAACAACGATCGCCTGGTAAGTGAACAGATAACGAACAACGATCAATCTCATAAATCCTATAAAGAATAAAAATTCAAGCGTAGGGCAAACACGGATCCCTAGACACACCAGAGGTGGGATCAGGTGCCTAGGAGGACTAAGCATCCATTGCTGACCGGTCACACCCGTCATGAGTTCTCTATCTTGATCAGGTAAACGGAGCAATCCGGTCATGTTAATTCAGGACATACAGCAGTTGATGTAACCACGAATGTGGCTCTATCGACTGGTGAGTATAACAGTGGCTAACAAATCCCTTTCCGGCGATTTTAGTATTGCTTTGGACGAATGCTTACATCTTAAGAGGGCATATGAGTGAAATCCCCGCTAGGAAGTCTGTATCAATATATATTGATAATACGCCCTATCTTGTTCGCACTTGCCTCCACTCTGTAAATTCACATTTTACAGTATGACAGCATAAAGAATTAATCTTGAATCATTATGGAAAATATTGGTATTGTATTTCATGTTATAGTGGACAGTCGTGTTTCGTGACCGTGGTGGAAAACCAAGGTTCTCAGAAAATCTTGTCTAAATGAACCAAGTTTAGTTTTAAGGTGGCTCACTACACCCAGAAATAGTTTCTCAAATCAGTACGAATTGATTTAATTCTAAAAGGTATGATGATATACAATAATTGTATATGTCAAAAAGGCAAAAAAATATACAAATTTGTATAAAAACATAATTTTCAAAAAAATTATTTCAACACATGAACAAAAGTCTCTGCAGGATTTGAACTCGAGATCTGCGGTTCACCAGCCCAATGCTTTAACCATTGAGCTATGATGATAGACAAACAAATCGATCGATACAAATAATTTCACAAAACATTTAAATCGCCATCTTGTGACGTGGTGTCATACAGAGTATAAGCTTTAGTGTAGTGAGCTACCTTAAAGTGTTAAGCAGTTTTGATATATTCTAGCTGAGAAATCTCTTCCATATTGTTTATCTCTGAAAACCTTCAAGGGGTATATTAGATCTATTTGCATGTTCTGTAGGCACTGGGGAAATAATTCAGATGTGGTTAAATTATGTTATTACCATTGGTATTGACAACAAAAGCAAATGAGCGTGTGTCTTGAGGACATAACCCTGGAAATCTTTTGAAGTGTTCGTGTTTTCGCCGCTGCCTCTGGTCAGTCAAAAGCTTTGATATACAGTCCTTTCTGTTATGTTCAATGACTACAGCTTTACTTTCATCGCCAGCTCTATTGCTACTGATGGTCACCTGAACACACACACACCCCTCCCCAATCCTATAACCTTCTCCAAAATGTTTTCTGTTTATTCCCTCCATACTTTTTTTCTCCATTATTTTTAATTCGTGTTGGGATTTTATAAGGACTGTATGTGCATTGCTTATTATCTTGTTTTCTTCAATGATCTTCATGGAAACATTTTCGTCATGTTGTGTTCGTGCTGCTGATGATTGGAACCTTTAAGCACATGTAGCATATTGCTGCAATACGCATTCGGTTAGCTGTCATGTCAACGCTTCCCCAATACAGGCTCTCTATTACTATTAATCATCGTATCCAATTACTTCATTTTATTCTGGCTTGTTTAATCATTGCAATTTTGCTCTATTGATGGATTTACATATAAGGATGCACCAATCGGATTTAAAGGACTCAGAGAACCCCAATCACGGTGGATTCTAAATGAAAATATTAACATTATTATCATCATTAGACCCTTTAAAAATATATTTTCAGAAAACTAGTCTTGTATAAACCTTGCAAAGTTCGCAAAATATTTGCGTAAAAAAAGAAGATACTTTAGCACATCCTGTGATAATGTGTTGTGAAACGTATCTGAAATATCTATATAGGCGAAAGAAATACAAATAAAATATCTATATAGGCGAAAGAAATACAAATAAAATATCTATATAGGCGAAAGAAATACAAATAAAATATCTATATAGTCGAAAGAAATACAAATATATATTCATTTTCTTTGGTCAAAATCTTATTGTTTACGTTTTGATGACTACATATATGAATTTTTTTTTGTAAATGGTATTACAGAGAATACGAAATATCTACGTATATTCTAGGATTCGAACCGGTGATCTGGATTTCAAAAATAATGCGCTTGTCATCTAATGTTACCACTAGATCATCTTGTCGCTTAAGGATAGATTTAGCTGCCATAATGTAGCCCTCTCCAGGGTTTTTTTTTTTTATTCTGACGTTTTCGGGATAGAGCTACAATTCCATAGGATCTTCATAATGTTGCAAAATATTTTTATGAAAAACCTGTTATAAACTCCGTGTATTTATCTCCAATATTGTTTATACTAAAACTATGCGTTTGAGCATGTCTAATAAAAGTGTTTTTCATTAAATATCATGTACAACATGCAAATTTCTTCGTCTGCTCCGCCGTTATTGCGAGATCTCGTAGGTGAATCTACTGAAAATGTAGTTACTCGAGCCATTCCCACAAAGAAAGGAAAATCATATGGTGGCAGAAAAAAATTACATTCCAAGCTTTTCTGGTCAAAACTTTCCGCTGTCTGTCATTGGTGTCGTCGTCGTTGTCATGGTAAACTTTTTAAATTTTCATCTTCTCCAGAACCACTTGGCCAATTTCAATCAAACTTGGCACAAATTATCCTTGGGTGAAGGGGATTGAAGTTTGTTGAAATGAGGAGCAACGCTTTTATCCAAGGAGAGATAATAGTGAAAATACCACAGGCCAATTTCAATCAAACTTGATACAAATCATCCTTGGGTGAAGGGTTTGTTTGTTCAAGTGAAGGACCATGTACCTTTCAAAGGAGAGGTAATCACAAAAAATGCAAAAATAGGATGAGGTCATTTAATTTTTTTTCCTCTCAGAACCACTTGTCTTGACAAGTTGAAGTTTACATGATAATTTCCTGACATAGTGCAGATTCAATTTTGTAAAAAAAAATCATGGCCCCAGGCCATGGTAGGTTGGAGCTACTGTGGCAATAGGTAATCAAAGTTTTGAATGCAAATATATACGAAAAAATATCTTAAAATCTTCTCAAGAACCACTGGATCAGGAAAGTTCAAATTTACATGACAGTTTTCTGACATAGTGCAGATTGTTAAAATCATGACACCCGGGGGTAATGTGAGTCCACAATAAGGGATCAAAGTTTTACATGAGAATATATAGGGAAAATCTTTAAAAATCTTCTTCTCAAGAAGCACTGGGCCAGAAAAAAAAATCAAATTTACATGGCAGCTTCCTGACATAGTACAGATTCAAGTTTGTTAAAATCATCACCCCCACCCCCGGAAGTAGGGTGGGGCCACAATAGGGAATCAAAGTTTTACATGCGAATATATATGGGAAGTCTTTGAATATGGGCCAAGGTGAGCGATATGGCCCATGGACCTCTTGTTTAATTTGATATCAAATTTAAACCTTTTCAATACCGACGAGATCTCTTTCTCCTCCGTACTTGTCCATTGATGTAAACACTACCTATTATGGGCATATACAAATAACTTCACAACCGGAAGTTCCGTCAAACATGGTGCACAGTATACCCCTCGGAGAGCTACATGTATATTATTGCTGCTAGGAGAGATTGGATGTAAACCTACGGTTCGATATTACAAAAATAAACATGGATTTCTCGCAATCTACAAAAATATACAAAGAAGCAACTTCGAAAGCGATATATTCAATGTATGAAACAAACTCCCAAGTAAATTAGTATTTTGTTGTTTGACGAAATCAGCTTTTTCCACAACCATCGGAGAAACTTCTCCGTTTAATGTTGTTTATTCATTTTTAACGTTAATTATCTATCAGTGTAAATTTGCTTAATGAAAGGTGAAAATAACGAACAGTGATCAGTCTTAATACGATGATACGATTTCTCATGGTATTGCTCGCAGATGAGCTCTTTCTGGAGTCTTAGCGTCATCTTAGCGGTCTTGATTTTCTACTTCGAATTCGCAACTCCTTAGAAAAAATAACAATAGAGGTGTAACACTTTTATATATAACTCATCTATTATGTACCCAAAGTGGGAGGAATTCTCTCTCTCTCTCTCTCCCTCTCTCTCTCTCTCTCTTCTCTCTCTCTCTCTCTCTCTCTCTCTCTCTCTCTCTCTCTCTCTCTCTCTCTCTCTCTCTCTCTTCTCTCTCTCTCTCTCTCCACGTGCCGCTCTTGTGGATCTTGAAGGCCGAAAGGTCATTCCCAGAAATGATACTGAAATGGAAGTAATTACGCCCTGGCCAAAAACTGCCAAATTTAGCTGAATAGTTCTTTAGACTTGCTTTTCGCCGACTTCTGATATTGGGTTTATTAATCTGGACGAAGCATTTCTTCAAAGAAGCCTTCTTGGTATCTGGTCAATACCCTTATTCAATTACGGAGTCCATTTCTGAGTTGACTAGCCATCATCTGATATATTTGTATCAATAAAGATGTGCAATATAGGATTCTAGGCTTGCAAGCTTGGATAATCTTCAGTTAACAGCTGCGGGTAAGTGAAAATATTGTTCAGTTGAAGGGGGGGGGGTTGTATGGTTGTGTGGGTTTTTTTTTTTAATATAAAAAGAATGCAAAACTTGGTTTTACCGTGGTTTGATACACCTTTTGGTGCTGCATTTTGTATAAATGCCGTATCAAAGTTGGCAGAATTTAATATTTTTGTGATCTGTTATATGTATTGATATATAGACTATATTGTTACATGTATGAGCAATCTATTTGTTTTTGTGAATCTTAGGCATGATATTTGGATAGGTGCAATTACAATCTTTTTTTTAAATAGATGTCCCCTTCAGATAGGACCGAACGCTTGCGGTATAAGAAATATTAATTGCGCTAAGTTTGAAATATTTCGGTATAATGTGTGTCTGCGTCGCTCCAGAAACTTCTACTCGGTAGTTTTAGTTTGTTACTGCCTTGATTCATAGTTATTATCGACAACTGTTGAATTTAGAACAATACTGAAGGGTAGTCCGAATCTATCTATTCTAAAATCGGCATGCAAATAATGTTTTAGAAAGATGTTTAGGGGTCGTTATATAACGAACAAACTACAATGACTGCCAGTACCTTGTTCCTGTGTGATAATTAAACCATTTGTTTTCATGTATCACTTATCTCTACCTTCGCAGACCAGTTACAAAAATACATAGGCAAACACTATTTCTTAATTACATAATAATGAATCAAATTAGCCATGTGACATTGTACTTTATCAAGACATCTTAATGTGTCAAATACAACCGGGCTTGTTGATAGAAGTTCAGAATTTGATAAATTTACAAAGGGATGAGATTTTTGGTCTTTGATTTCTCACCCTTCGCTCGGAAAGTTGATTAAACTGCATATTTGCTTTTAACATTATCCTCATCGCTGGCTGTATTTCGTTTGTGATATTGAGATGGAATAGGGAATTCCGAGTTCATGTTTACAAGCCAATATCCCTTAAGCCAGATTTCCAACGCCGCCGCGGTTTGCTTTGTTAAATCACATTTATAAACCTCAAAGGAATGGTAGAAACATACCGTCACTGGTCCTCGCGTGTCAGGGTCTGGTAGAAACATACCGTCACTGGTCCTCGCGTGTCAGGGTCTGGTAGAAACATACCGTCACTGGTCCTCGCGTGTCAGGGTCTGGTAGAAACATACCGTCACTGGTCCTCGCGTGTCAGGGTCTGGTAGAAACATACCGTCACTGGTCCTCGCGTGTCAGGGTCTGGTAGAAACATACCGTCACTGGTCCTCGCGTGTCAGGGTCTGGTAGAAACATACCGTCACTGGTCCTCGCGTGTCAGAATCCTTTCTTACTCAGTGTACCTTATTTGTGAAAGTATCAATTAGAAAATTAGCAAATTTCTCTGAAAGTCATGATTTCATTTCCCCCTGTTTTTCATATAGTGTTTTTAAAAAAGTAGTCTTTAACGATTTTTTTTTATCGTCGCGCTTCACTTCGGAACAGAAATATAAGTCCCCAAGTTTTGCCATGTTTTTTAATGATACCATTTGATATCATTGCAATTTGAATGTTACGTCCGGATGAAAACGCTAGTTTCTCAATTTCAAATACAAAAGTAACCACGTTCAGTGATGATTTTAAATTTCTTGATTTTCTCGGGGAACTATTGCGAGTTCCAAGTAAACTGCCATATCTGTCGTATTTCTTTATCACGTCTGGTATCTATTCGAAGGTAGGGTGGAATCCACAACGTAGGGTGAAAAATAAATAAGCAAAGGGATGTTCGCTTTTTCTAATGATTCCGCAATATTAATTGATATCAGTAAACTGAACAGGGCCGTAAATTACATGGAGGCGGAGGAGGCAGCTGCCTCCTCCAACTTTTGAACCAAAATAAATTTAAAATTTAGAGTTCATTAGAATTTATGTTGTTTCCAATAACTAAGAACATGATACCTCCCTTAAAAAGCATTCCAAATCTTTCTTTTAGAATGAGTTAGTCAAGTAACATCTTAGAAGGCCCTAGAATCAAGGATTTTGCACGAAACGTGTTCAGTGTGCACAAAATGTGCTCAGCGTCTGGGGGCCTGGGCGGCCCCCAGACCCCCGCCTAATTTCCTGCCTCCTCCAAATTGAAGGTTAATTTACGGCCCTGCTGAAAGTGTAAGATAGAAAATATAACTTTATAATTGTATT
This sequence comes from Ostrea edulis, assembly GCF_947568905.1. Lineage (NCBI taxonomy): Eukaryota > Metazoa > Mollusca > Bivalvia > Ostreida > Ostreidae > Ostrea > Ostrea edulis. The sequence goes on along the minus strand of NC_079167.1, from coordinate 13,549,280 downwards.
TACTATATCTTTCGCATTGTGCTTTAGCATTGTTGTTTGGGTTTTTGTGATAGAAGAGTACCTAAATTTCATCTATATCTGACACTATATTTAGATAATGTCCTGTAGATATGTTGCTAACTTACATGTATTTACTCAGAAACCCAAGTTTCATCCACCACCAAAATATTTGCTTTCTTTATAAATTGTTTATGATCAAACGACCATCTTCTAATTTGATAAGTATTCTCTTCTAAATAGTATGGCAAGTTACATGTATCTCGTAAATATTCAAACATCGTGATAACATGATGTATATATAGTAAATGGGTGATTTTTACTTAAAAGGATAATTTGAGTATTTCTGCATGGAAAAAACCCCACTTTTTTTCAAATGACAGAGTTTTGAGTTACTGCCGGATCACCGTTTTTTGCCCGAATTTTATACACGTCTTTACATTTTGATAGTCCTATGAAGTTCCAGTTTCTTCCAAGAACATTCTAAGCGGAAGAAAGTTAAAATCAAAAGAGATTTTTACACTTTAAATGTACCATTCAGAGCTTAAACAATATTTCTAAAAACGGTGTTAGATGTACCTATAGTTAAAACTGGGTTGTGTGAACTTGCAACGGAACTGTTTCCCGATATAATACCAGTCGACAACCTGAAAGGGGATTGTTGTGAAAACCAAGTCTATGCATTGCAAAAAAAAAATATTATTCTTTGTATTGAAATACGAATATTTCAATAGAAATTTCCAGAAAGTTCAGACGTATTGTGTAATTCAACTTTCATAAAAGTTTTTCCAATGGTGTTCGCAGTGGGTCATGCTATCGTGAGCTTTTCGATGCAGCAAAGTCGGCCAAAGCTCGCCAATTTTTGGATCCCTTTTCAGTGTTGGGAAAGTTAAAACACCTCTTATGAAGTATGATTTCACCATCGAAAAGGTGATACAAGCTCACAATCAAATTATATGATTTTTTTGTGATTTTTTCCAGAATGAAAAGAAAGGTGTTTTGTTTGCAAGTAAGAGATTTCTAGAGTTCAAATTTTGCTGTGATTTGATGCATGATATAAATATCTAACAAGACATGTTCAAAAGTCTCAGATAAACGCTCTAATTTCTTAAATAAAAATATAATTATGAAAATTGAAAACGTTGTTTGTTAATAATTTTTAAATCTACTGATAAAAAACATGTCCATTAGAAAAAAGATATATCAGACAAAAATGTCTCGGAAAGAAATTGAATTGAAATGGTCAAAATTCAGAAATATTGCGATTTTTCAAATTTGAACCAAGCTCCATTGGGCTTATAAAAACCTAGTCATAGAGAACATTCTAATCAGAAATTTACATTCCCTTGATGTGAAATGGTTTACAAATCAAATGAATTTACAATGGAAACTAATCTCTTGATGAAAAGCCCATACAGTTAGCAACAATATGATTATTTTAGTAATTTTTATCAATTTTGGTCGGGGTCGGTACTTTTTTCTCTCGTTTGATCCAAATCTAAAATTATAGCGATATATCTGAAATTTGGTCATTTCATTTCGATTTCTTTTTAAACTATATTTCTCCAATATATCTTTTTCCTCATTGACATGATTTTTTGAAGATTTTATCCGTATATTTAAAAAATATCAACAAATAATGTTTTCAATTTTCAGAAATATTTCCTCTAAACAAATTAGAACGTCTTCATGAGGCTTTTAGGCATGTTTTATTAGTTATTCATATCATGCACCAAATCACAGCGAAATTTGGACTCAAGAATTTCTTATTTGCAAATCAAATCACCTTTTTATCATTCCGGAAAAAATAACCAAAAAAAATCATATAAAATAATTGAGAGCTTGTATTACTTTTTCGATGGTGAAATCCTGCTTCATACGAGGTGCTTAACGAGCAATTAAACAAAGGTTTGTTGTTATAAATCAGCATCTTGACAATATTTTTGGACGCATTATGAAATATAACAAAGTTTAATATTTATGTTTTAATTTACATGTTATGCAAGTGCAAATGTAACAAAATAGCACATATCACGTCAATTTAATGCATTTCAATACGGAAGTTCCGAGTTCCCCAAGAGTTATTTCCCTTTGTCGAACTCTTCCGTAAATTATGACGTAAAATATGATGACAGTGGGTACATTTGCTAATTACTATCGTTGTATTATTTCTTAAAAAATGATATCCAGAGTTTCTCATACCATTCTATCTCAGGGAAAAGGCAACTTTAGTGAGTTTATGAGTATTGGATAACAAAATGGCTCAAACAAATATTGTTAATTGCCATCTTTCTTTAATAAAAGCGTCACTCATGTACAAGAGGAAACGAATAATGATTCAATAGCCAATTTGATGATCTTATTCAAACAAATTATGCTTGATATGGCCAGAATATGCAGACCAGTGATTGATATAAACAAAAGTTACGCTTTTATTACATTAATCGTACGTAATCGTTATGTACAATGCCAGTCTACGATATAATGTATACATTGTGTACCCACCATACGTCATAAAATGCGAAAGAGTTCGACAAAGGGAAATAACTTTTGGGTAACTCGGAACTTGCGTATTTGATATATTCTCAGTTCAAACATTTAAGCACTATTATCCAAGTATTGATAGTTCTAGAGCCCTTCAAATGTGTCCAAAAATGAACAATAGAGTTCAAACATCGCCGCTCCACTAACGACAGATTGCGCCTCTCTCTCTCTCTCTCTCTCTCTCTCTCTCTCTCTCTCTCTCTCTCTCTCTCTGTTTATTAGTATTTGGGCGATGCCCGTCGCTCTGTCTCTCCTGCTCCAACACCCTTGCTTCCATTTTTTCCTTGTATCGATGTGACAGCCCTCGGCAGCACATGCTATCGCATTTTGTTTTGTCAGCGCCGGAAGTATCGAGAGCCATCAAGACTTCAAAATCACGTGACTACAGTGTGTAAATTCAGAATAAAACGGTGTTCCGACAGTAACTCGAAATTCTGCTATTTGTGCGTTGAAACATTGGACTATCTCGGCGCAGTTTGAAAATATGTATCAAAGTGCGTCAAAAATTGGTTCCAGCGTAACTTACTTTGAAAAAATAATATACAGTGTGTTAAATGCTAGACCAACTCAGCCAACGAAGACGAAATCCTACAGAAAAAAGATATTCAAAACCATTATCAACATTACTACTATTTTATAGTACGTTAATTTCATTCTCTCTACCACAATTTGGAACAACGAATTCATTTTTCCGTCTATGTTTAGCCAATTTTCATGCACATTTTAAAAAACAAAATGCGATGAAGTTATCCAAAATGTACCGTTTTTACCGCACTTGAGGGAATAAGAATGGCATTGAAGGTGTATAGGTTTTTTTCAAAGTGGGTTATAATACAGCTACACTACGGGTTATTTTGTCAGTCCGTTGTAACGGTAAAGATAAGCTACAAAGATTAGTGATCACTCTCGGGCGACAGGTGTGTTCCATTTAACAATGATTTTTATTTCTTCTAGATGTTATTCTTGTTGAATTCTGATTAGCAAAGGGGCCGGTTACACGCACGCGATTAATGAAACAGTCAACACGCCGTTACATGATTAGTAAACCTTGGTGCAATTCCATCCTAATTGGGGCGTTAAAAACAACCAATTGAATGTTTTGCAGAAAACTTGTTATTAATTTTTGATATTACGTTCTTCAGAAATAAAGTGTTCAATTGCTTTAGACTTTAATTATTGATGAAAGCTTTTGAACCAACTTCTATGTGACCAAGTATCCCCCTTTTTATACTGCAGTAGCTCGCAGGAACGAATCCATTTTACCAGACTTGTAGAATAACAATCCTATGTTCGTATCAACAGAACATGAACTTTTTTCTAGAGTACGAAATTTTACATGAATTATGTAGTACAATGGTTCTTTAATTATTCACCCTTGTAACAACATACACACTATCGGGATATTTGCTGTTCTTCACAAAAATTCAATTTAGCTGTGGTAGCGTGTCTGTTTCCTGGGCGTTCTGAGAGTTCGATGGCATCAGTAAGATTTAATACAATCACTAGATAGATGCTCAATGCATAATTTACATGCCTCTCTGCGCTTCTGCATCAGGCATGTACGTTTTGTTGATGAAGATTACATTAAAATGAAGAACTTAAGATTAATTGGTAAGTACTGATCTTTCTGTATGCATGCTGGTATATCGTGTAATGATTATTAATTTTGATAATGGTGCTCTCTATTGATCTTTCGCAGCGTTACTTTGTATTTTATTAAGTTTTAAAAAAAATATATGTATCTAAACACTAATCAGCAATACAATGATAGTTAAATAAAGTAAAAATAAAAAAATCAGTATATGCACCCAGGGGTGCATGAGCCGAGTTGCATGGGATACATTGTAAAGCCAGGAATGACGTGGTATATTTATAATTGTGAAGAACTAATTTCAGTTTTAAACTTTTCGAGTTACTGTTCAGAAACCATATTTGTCTGAAGTTTTCAATCTATTCGGTCACTGTGATCTTGACCTTTGTTCTCCAAAATCAATAGGGGCCTTGCTTTGCTGGTATCCAACAATATATCCAAGTTTCATTTAATTCAAATTAAAAATTTTCGAGTTATCCTCCGGAAACCAAAATCCTTTTGGAATTTTAAATCTATTTTCAGTCACTGTGACCTTGACCTTTGACCCATTTTCTCCAAAGTCAATAGGGGTCTTCCTTACCTGGTACATAACAATATCTTCAAGTATCATTTGATTCGGATTTAAACTTTCTGAGTTATCATCCGGAAACCAAATATTTCTGAAATTTTCATTTTATATTCGGTCACTGTGACCTTGACCTTTGACCTTTTTTCTCCAAAATCAATAGGGGTCTTCCTTACCTGGTACCCAACAATATATCAAAGTTTCATTTGATTAGATTGTAAACTTTTCGAGTTATCATCCGGAAACCAATTGTTGACGCCCAACCTCCCGCCCACCCGCATCACCAAACCAATAGCCGAGTTCAACTTCGTTGCAACTCGGCTAATAAATAAAACACATCTTTAAACATTTAAGCCCAACAAAATACAAGGACCAATCGACTGAACCTATTTGCAGAACTAAAGCCTTCGTTTTGAATTAATTACAGTGTTAAATGTCTTTTAAGCCTTCGTTTTGACTTAATTACAATGTTAATGTCTTTTTATGTAGTGATCCCGCGCCTCTGGTACAACTGAAAACCCCCCACCCCCACCCCCACCCTTCAAATCCGGATTTTCATAGCATACAGGAAAGGTTTAAACTGACTGTAGAAAATCAAATCGCTCTGAAGTGAAATGAATACCGTACTCAAAGTTTGCTCCTTGTGACTTCCACGGTTTAAAATTCTCGTCAAGATCGTTTTCGTATCTGTTTTTACCCAGGTTTAGATTAACAGTTTTCGTGTCAATTCTGTATGTATATGTCGTGGATAAGTTGTATCTGCTGCAATCTTGTTTTCATGGTTTTGGCTTGTGGTGAAAATAACGATAATTATAACTGTAGTGAAAATAAGGCTGTGTTTAGTAATGGGTTAAACCTGAACACCTCTCCTAGGTTTAAATTCTGGATCCGCCCAAAGTATATTATCTTCGGATATATTACTAGGTTTAAGCTGCACTTATATTCTTCGGCATTTGTTTAAGCTATATTTTATTGGGGACTTGGACACTAAGAAATGTGCATGCTATGGAACACTAGAAACTATCGCGTGAGTACGAAAACGGAATGGCGATCTTATTTACTGTCATATCAGCTTAGAACTGCATCAAGAAAAAGTTATAAAATCACTGTATGATGTATAAATTTTCTATCAGAGAACAGGCTTTTTGCGGATGTTTCCATATCAAGCATATTAAATAAATGAGATTTGACATCTAAGATATCCAGATTTCTAATGGCACAAAAATTGGTCTATAAGTAAGAATTCTAATCCAATGATATATTTTGTTGTTAGAATCAATACTTCAAAGGTGTTTGCCACCTTTTGCAAACACGGTATATGTGTATAGGACCAAGCTTTTAAAAGTTCCAACTCACAAGTTTTAGAGGGGGTAGATAGGTAGTTTTGTTTTTATTTACATTGAACGTAATTCAAATTGTGACGACTTTTGAAGGTGTTGCACTGTGATCTGTTTGTCATACGTGTTTACCTGATCATCACAAACGGTTCAAGTAATGTTTAGAGGGACATACAAGAAACTTCTATCAAAACTAAGGGCTACATGGACACCCTCCATTGAATCAGGATGAAAGTTATCAACAAGTGTTCTTTTTTCCGATAGCTACGTTTGTCTTTCTTAGACTTTCGTCATCAGTCTCACTTAACAAATCCATTAGAATATCAACCCACCTCTCTTCTTTGTAAATTCATATATTGTTTTAACGATATTGTTCTTATTATTAAAAACATTGCAGCACCTCCATTAAAAAGAGCGTTACGAATCTAGGTTACTGAAAAGTTTATTTACCTGCACGCTACACTTACGTAAGCGCACAAGCGCCTAACTGACACAAAAATCTAAACTTGAAAACATTGAAAATGGACCTTCGATATCCAGAAAACCAGCTTCGAAAAAAAATCCTCTTCACAAATTGTTCAGAAAAATGGGTCGGATATTTTCAAGCGGGTTGGTCACCAACTGCAAACAAACAATACCTAGACGCAAATTTTATATGGCTTTTACACTTTTTGTGAAGCGGAAACTATTTTTAGGTCGTCTGCGTTCGTCGTCGTGCGTTGTCCGTCGTGCGTAAACGATTGAACATTTTTAACTTCTTGATAACTGCCATTCCAATTCTTTTTAAATTTGATATGTAGCATCTTAGGGACAAGAGGGACATAAATTGTAAATTTCAAGACTCTTGCACCCCTGAGATCTTAGGGACGGTTCAAAAATCGACAATTTATCAAAAATCTTCACTACAACCACACAACTGTAAGGAAAAACTAACTGCACAGTGATGTTGAGCAGGAAGATCTCGTATTAAAATTGTAAATTTCATGATCCCCGGGGTAAAGGTTTTGACTCCAGGGCAGAACCAAACTTGGCATATAGTATTTATGTGTAAAACATTTTAAAATCATCTTTAATATTATTGATGCTAATTTGAAACTAATTGGACATTTAGAATGAGCAGAGAGCCCTTTACCAAAATTATAAATTTATGATTCCAGAGGTAAGGGGTTTGGATCAGGGTAAGGCCAAAATTGTCTTTGACCAAAAGAATTCAACATTTTTATTTTCTTCTTGATAACTACCATTCCAATTCTTTCAAATTTGGTATGAAGCATCTTTGGGACAAGGGAAACATGAATTGTAAATTTCAGTACTCGTGCACCCCGGGACCTTAAAGACAGTGCAGAATTTGCCAAAAATTTATCAATTTAAAAAATATTCTCTACATGTGTAAGAAAAACTAAATGCATAACCATTTAGAGCAGGAATGTCTCTACCAAAATGTGTAAATTTCATTATCCCCGTAATAGAGGTTCTGTATCGGTTATATAGTCTTCAGACATTTTTCCACTATTTAGGAATCTGAAATTTGATATGCGTTACCTAATGAGTAGATACAGATCAAGATTCGCTATCGTTCGATTTACCTATTCTCTAACAAAAATTGTAAGACTTGCATGTAGTTTCATGGTTCGAAAAACGATTTGTTTTCCGAATTTTTTTTACCTTGCTATTTTAGATGCTGAAATTTGGTATTTGAGTTATATAAATGAGGACCTGAAATCGCTTATTTTAAAAGGAATGTTAAAATCCCGTATTAGATACGCAGGGTCTTTCTCGGATTGACAATATCGGGACGTGTGTCTTTTCGGCACTTTGCACGACCATTCCTCGCGCTAAATTGAGGACCGGACTTATTGGCATTATAGACAGTTGCTTCTTCGGCAGTGGTGGAGGAGGGAAATATCTGTATCTGGCGATCGGTCATCCAGGGGATTACTTTGTCAAACACCACTCTGGTTCCACACGCGGGTGCTCTGAGGTTGAGGTGGGAGATATGTTGGGGTTCCTCATTGACGGTGTCTTTGTGGTCTTTGGTGATCGGGTCGTCCGGTGGTCTGTTAGGGTTTCCGTGGGCACGAGTTGTGCTCCTTTGTTACCTGACCTGTTTTTGTATTCTTATGGGGCAGGGTTTGTTCGAGGGCTTCTGCGAAGGAGGAGGGGGTCTCTTGCTGTGGCCTTCGGCGCGGCATTTGGATGTATGGGCGGCGTTTTGTTTGTTGACTGTAGTCCTTTTCATTCATGTGTCGGTTCGGTGTGTCCCTGTGGGCTTGGGGTGGATGATACCACGAAGTCCTCCAAGTTTGCTTCGTACTTTTGATGTTTTGTAGAAAATGGATGTTGACGCAGACTGACAACTCAGCTTTATGGCAGACGGCGTGGTTTCGGCTTCTCCATCGTCGACTTCCCATATTTGTGTGGTGATGTTCCATCATAGCCTGCATATGCTGTTTGTATCTCTTGGCTGATTCGATGTGCGAGGGCTTGTTGTGCGTATGCTCAATTTTTTTATCGAGGCGGGATACTGGTAAACAAGATGATGTTGCAGGGTTTCGGCGGTTTCGTTTGAGGTCGGCGTTTTGTAAATTCTGTGATCGTTGTAGTGATCTTGTTTGCCCGTGTGGCCTGTCGTTTGGTCAGGTGCTCTTTGGCGTGTTTCGTGCCGATTGTTGGGCCGCTCTTGGCGCACTGATTTTGACTACGAATTACTCCGTTTACCTTATTAAGATCAATTCTATGTAAAAATCAAAGAAATCAGATAGGGTCTGGCCACTCAATGTCACATATTTCTTTGATTTTCACAGTATTAACTTTACTTGCACCATCTTACATAATTTTAACCCCACCACCAAATTTCTACCATCCGTTGCCATGGAAATCGACAGCAGTCTATGAGGGCTAATTGAACTGCAAAATTCAGCTAGATTTACCCATGTTTTGTCCTTGTGGTATATAAAAAATTAAAAAAGACAACTAATTCTCCATAAAATTCCCTCCTTATTTATGATGTCTATATCCACCAATGGTAAAGAGTGTGTTACTGACCTCTGTACCAATGTATTATAATTTGGCACTTTGCCAAAAAGCGATTTTTCGTTGGATTTCGTTGATGAATTTAGATAATTTGGAAAATACATACAGCATAATCAACTGTCAGCAAATAATGTCCATATCAAAGACTCTTAATATATATAAAAATGTTAATGGTGAAATGTAGTACAATTGATCTATTCTAGTATGAAAACTGTAGATTTGGGCATTTTGCCAAAAATTCATACTAATGACAAATAATACAAACTTACATCATTTTCAGTCAAAATGAACAATATGAGCAATTGATATTTCAAAAATAAACATTGAGAATTTTATTATAGTAATAAAAATTAGTTAAACTGATTAAAAAAAACATGTAAACATAAACTGTAATCCAGTAGGACCCCCCCCCCCCCTCCCCAAACACCAAGTAGATTTTGCAATCATTTCCATAAACGAGCTATATTACATGTTGTACTGTATTGCCATGTAAACTATTATCTGACAATAACTATAAAAAAAAAAGTCTTCTCAAGATATTGGGCAGATACCAATAAATTGTTCATTGTACTGCCTTGTATTTGCTGACCTATGACCTGGAAATCATTAGGGTCATCTACTATTCATAACCAACCAACATATGAAATATCATAATTGAACACAGGCACTCGACGTTTTAAATATCTATAATAATAAAAAATTGTCTTCCTGTAAACATAATATTCACAAGGTATATCACGTCGCCATCTTGGTTTTCTTTTTTACCAGCTGCATTGCTTGAAAATTTCGGCGAAAAGTTCGATATAATATGATAATTAGACCCCTACCGTTTAGAAGCAGCTTTGTCAAGGTCTTACCTCTCGCATCGTCATGGTTGAACAACAGGCTCAAGATATTTGGGGGACACCATTGCATAGAGTACTAGCTACATTGCACCTAGCCATTTTTAATTGATTGATTTATCCGCCACACTCAAAATTTTTTCAGTTATCTGGTGGCGCCCAGTTTTTATTGGTGGAAGTGAGAACCCAGATACAATCACAGGCACTCGACGTTTTAAATATCTATAATAAAAAAAAAAGTGGCACTGAATTTTGATAGTTACATAGAATCAGTCTTAAAAGACTTAGGGCTCACGGCGGGTGTGAACGGTCGACATGGGATACTTACTCCTCCTAGGCACCTGATCCCACCTCTGGTATGTCCAGGGGTCCCTGTTTGCCCAATTCTTTATTTCGTATTCATTGTGGGAGTTATGAGATTGATCACTGTTCGTTATCTTCGCTTTTCATTTAGTAATATATATTAACAGATCAAGTTTTAAGTTTAGTCATAGTAAACCTTGTACCAAATCTGGTTTTCCGGATTATTTCTCTACACGTTGCCTTAACCTAGAAATCTGAAATTTGATGTGTGGTTATCGAATGAGTAGATTCACATTTAAAAGTGACTAGTCTCACTTTCGCTACGGTTAAATTATTTGAACAATAATTATAAAACTTAGTTTCAGGGTTGACTGAGTGAATACTTGTACTCCGTCTAGCATTGTCTAGTTTGATGTATATATTTTTCAGTGTGTAAGATCTATATAATTTAATGCATACCTATTTGTATTAGAGTTCGTTAAATTTGCCGCATCTGTTCACGAGAGATCGAAATTATGATATTTCCTTGTATTAAAAAGATAATATCCACCAGCTTGTGAAAAAATATCCGATTATTAATATTTCGACATTTTATTCAAACACACAAGACATCTAGACATCACGTGGCGACAGGAACGCGGGTAGAGGGGGTGGAATATTTTTTGCTTCATCGTTCAGAATACTGGGACTTGCACCGTAAGAGGCGCTGTTTGATGCGGCTATAAAGACATCATCGTTGACATGTTTTAAGTATATGTATTAAAATTAAAGAAAATGCAAAGTGATGCAATTGGAATTTTAAAACCAGACCTTGTCTCGGCAATATCAAATTCTATTTTCCTATGTGTTGTTTATTATTTTTATTTTAAGATGTATAAACTGTTCACGCAGAATACTATGCCGACGACTTTACTTGATACCGGTAGGGCATTCATTGGTATGCAATACTTACAGAATGCCTGTTTACACGTCACTTTGACTGGGGGGAAAGCGATAGATGAGTGATTTGGTGTGTGCAGTATGCATAATGAGAAGAGAAACACCAGGTGCAAAATTCTAAATGCACAATTAATATATCAACACTCCTTCGGTGACAGTAACTCTCATGCTTTTGATGACCACCCCAAATATCTTTTTTGTGCTTTTCAAGGTCGACTTTTGGTATATTAGTTTTTGATATAATCTAATAATTTCCGATGTATGAAAGATACAAATTATCAAGTTATTTCTGGATGTGAGTAAAATTTTAAATTCTTTTCCAGCAATAATTCGGTTGTGGGTTTATTTTTTAGCTCACCTGAGCTGAAAGCTGAAGTGAGCTATTCTGATCACCTTTTGCCTGTCGTCTGTCTGTCCGTAAACTTTTCACATTTTCATCCTCTATAGAACCACTAGGCTAATTTCAATCAAACTTGGTACACATCATTCTTGGGCAAAGGGTATTCAAGCTTGTTCAAATGAAGGACCATGCCCTATTCGAAAGAGAGATACCCCCGGTAATCAGAAAAATGCAAAAATAGGATCATTTAAACATCTTTTTCTCAAGAACAACTGAGCCAGAAAAGTTGAAATTTACATAAAAGCTTCCTGACGTAGTGCAGATCCAAGTTTGTTATAATCATGGCCCCCATGGGTAGGGTGGGGCACAATTGGGAATCAAAGTTTTAAATGTGAATATTTAGCAATTTTTTTTTTTAAATCTTCTCAACAGCCACTGGGCTTGAAAACTTGAAATTTACATGGCAGCATCCTGGTATAGTGCAGATTCAAGTATATTAAAAGCATGGCCCACAGTGGTAGAGTGGGGCCACAATAAGGGATCAAAGTTTCACATGAGAGTATATTGGGAAAATCTTAAAAACATTCCTCAACAACCACTCAGCCAGAAAAATTCAAATTACAGGAACGCTTCCTGATATAGGGTAGATCCAAGTTTGTGCAATTCATGGTACCCCGGGGGTAGTGTGGAGCCACAATAGGGGATCAAAGTGTTATAGGAAAATTCTTAAAATATATCTTGCACTATTCAAGCTAGGGCTTTCACATTTTTTATTTACATTCCTTACAGTGAAACATTTTATGTAATCCAACGGTGTGTGATCTTGTGACCTTGATCTGGAAGTTCGACCTACTTTTGATTAAATTTGACCTATGCAATATGTCCTGAACTAAAAGGTAGATCTTTCATATCTTGTATATATATTTCTTGTGGCAAGACCTTTCATTTCATATAATTACCTTGTGACCTTGCACTTAGATTTTGACCTACTTTTAAGAAAACATTGACAATTAAATATTTCCAGAACTAATTTGGGTGTAAAAAAATAACTCCTGAACTTTTCAATATCTCCTGAACTTTCATATTTTGTATATACATGTTCATTCTTTATGACAAAACTTTATCATAACGTGAGGTCTGACCTCTTGACCTTGGAGTTGGACTTACTTTTTAAATATCTGACCCATCCAACATCTCCTGAACTATTCAAGGTAGATCTTTCATATTTTGTATATAGATTTGTTATGGCAAGACCTTTTATTTCATACTGTGACCTTGAAATTTGACCTACTTTTAAGAAAACATAACCTGTTTACTATCTTCAGAACTATTCAAGGTAAGGCTCTCATATTTCGTATATAAATTCTTTTTGACAAGACACTGTGATACAATTGTATTTGATCTTGTGACATTGACATATTTTCTCAGAAACCCGACCTAATCAATATCTCCTGAACTATTTAAGGTGAAGGTTTTATATTTTGTGTATAAATTCTTTATGGCAAGGGCTTGGTATAATTCGGTATTTGATTTTGTGACCTTGACTCGGAAATTTGACTTACAATTAATAAAAGTCTCGCCTATTCAATATCTCCTGAACTATCGAAGAATGAGCTTTCATATTTTGTATATAGGCAAGGTTTTTCATATCATACCATGATCAATGACTTTGTGACCTTGGTTTTATCCAGAACAGCAAGACCTTATTAGTCATATTGGTGTTGATGAATCTCTGTGTTATGTGAATTTATTTTCAGTCATGTTGTGATCCTTTGGGGCTAGGTTGGAGTCGGAATATGGGGTCAAAATTTTTCGTGGGAATAAAGACTGATGAAAAAATCTCTTAAAAATCACAACAGTTGAACAATGGCAATGCCAAGTTGATTCATGTGAGCGATGTAGCACATGTGCCTCTTGTATAAATTATACATGTACTTCTTTCATATACAAAATCTTGATAGCTGCTGGAGGGGTTTTGAAAGATGTCCAATGTCCATTCTGGTATTTTTGGGCTTTGTTTCTATAACTTCAGGTTTATAATCTGAGCATTAGTAGCTTCAGTAGAGATTATACAACTGGAAGTGTTCTTGTTCTTGATTTTTCCTTGTATTTCCTTCCGTGAATACATGAAGAATTTGTGTTGATAAGAATACTTGAAAAATCTTGACCTAAACTCAACATGCCAGTATAGTGGGGTCATTTTAAAATGTGCTAAATTGTTAATAGCCTGGTAATATTTTTGTCTCTTCAAAACCTATCTGGCGTGTGATAATAACATGTTTAGAGAGCTCTGTGTCCAATTACAATCGCTCTTGATAATAATACTTCAATGTGCCGTGTTTCGTGTCGTCATTGATTTTCTTGCATCAACACTAAAATATCCGTAATATTTAACTCCAATCAAATCGGAACATGTCACAGTTATAATTCATTACTATTATGTACATGTATTTTACTTAATTCTTGCTGAATCATGCCTTGAAGTATGAATTACATGAAATATCATGGGATGAAATAAAATATTTCTCATCTGTTACTCATCGTCAGATAGCGAACCATAGAAAAGCTATACTTAATACCTACTTGTAAACGATTTTTGTTTAATGCATCTCTTGGAGAGTAGTGGATGTTGATCACTTGTCTATTTATACAATAATTCACGGTTCAGTGATTTCACAAATGACTGAATATTGATTTATTTGTTCTATTTTATGGTAGTTGAGTGACAGAAGACATATTTACCTCTAAAATACGGACTGATATTGACAATCGTTTAAAACAATCGTTATGTAATCATATAATCTAAACCCTGATATCGATAACTTGTCAAAGGCCCAAGGAAAGGAAACCTGACATAAAGATTCAGTTGTCGTCTGCCAGCCACCAGTTATTTCAAAGTCACATGACCGTCGTCATTATGAATACAGGAGTCATGGCGCTGGTGACGAATTAAAGTTCTTCCAAGAAAATGGTGTGGTGTTAAATAATTGATACCTGCTCAATATGGAAGTTGACATAATGTGACGTGCAGTACAAACAGACTCATAGGCATTAGGTCTGTGTGAACATGGTATGGGATTTATCAGCATTGTCTGCTTGACCGTTATCCTGTTAAAAACAAAGAAAAAAGGTCATAGTTTAACAGATGTAATCTTATACAATTATTGAGGAAACGGATTCTGTGACACAGTTTCAGGTCTTCTCGACTTTAATCTGACGTTCTGAGATTTCGCGACATTATACCGTAGGCTGGCAATATTCCTCACGCCTTTTGTCACAGAGTCGCCGCTGACAGTATTCAACGTTTTGTGGTATTGTGCACTACAAGTCTCAATATATCCAACTATAAACGGACTTAATTAGAAATATTCACCTGCAAAAGACAACTATTTGAATTGCGCACTTTTCTATTTTGCCTCTCTGTTCCGTTTGGCCTGTGATCATGGAAAACAATTAAAATGACCGTTATCATTTTGTCATGGATCTAGTCTAGTGACTTGTTTAGTGCCCGAAATTTGCATGAACTTTTAAAAGTTAATGTGAGTGGGGCTTTTTCATAGAAAAAAAATCCCACTTTTATATATAGGTATATATATATCCATGATTCAAGTTGGGACCTGCGCTGTGGCCGAAGGGTATGTCATAAAATCTTCATTATTTGATTACCACTTTGCTTGAAATTGTATATGCGTGGATGCTTCGATGTTTCATGCCAAATGTTTCTTCCAGATGAAATTGGAACCTGTCTGAATGGCCACAATGCAAATCTTACTGTGATCTTTGCAATGTATTCACATGTATGATCCTTAATTTCTACTTTCTTGTGTTCAGTCTAGTATTTGGATATTTGACTCTTTTCCCATCCTATACGTGTCTCTGAATTTTCATAGGGAGAGTATCATAACTTAATTCAAAGCGTGTATGGTTATAATCCTACTGTCATATTGTAATTTTCTTTAAAAAAAGTACAGGATGACAATAAACAGAGCACATGGGTTTACTTCATTTCAAATTTCTGAATGCTGATGTTTATTCAACGTATAGTTTACAGAATGTTGTGCTCTTTTTCACCAGGTAAATAGACAGTATATACACACACACCAAAAATTGCTTTATTCCTCTAATATATATATATATATATATATATATATATATATATATATATATATATATATATATATTGTAACTTAATGTAGACGTAAACAATTAGCGTACTTACTCCGCTCTATATTGTTTTATGCAGAGTTTTATTGACGCAGAAATACAACATTCGCCCGACGTGGTTCTTGGTCGAAATACCAAAGTCTTATTGTATATAAATATGTCAGAATCCCTTTTTTGCCAATAAAGAGTGTCATAAATTGTCGCAAGTTATCAAAGTCTATCCTAATCTGTATCCTGGCGTAATAATGTTCGTCGGTAAAAGATGATTTAATGAGACGATAAAGGTTATGATTGATAAACTGGGACTGACCGTCATTTCTGTAAGATTATCAAGTAAATGAGAGTATTTAATAATCGAAACGGGTGAACAAATTCAAAATGTACGAAGGGTGGCCATCGTTTCTCCATGTTACCCGTAATCCTTCGCCATCAAAACGACTCCGAGCGACAATCGATATTTTGACGAGCAGTCGAATCCGATGCTACCTGTTCGGAACCTTATCGATTTTGTCGTTAGAGTCGATGCATTATTAAAATATTCCACTTGTGGCCCATAAAATTATTTGTTGAATATCGGTTTAGTAGAAAATGACAAGCGTTTGGCACATTGTTCTCGCAGTTCCTATTTTCTAATGGACACAATGGTGTCTGTGTTTATTAAAGATGCTTCATCCTGCAGTTTTTCAGTGAATAATGGGTTGGGGAAAAAAATAACAACCATGTAGGGAATACATGTAAAATCAATTCTAAACTTCATCGGACAGAACTTTTTATGGAATGAAGCTAATTTTTACCTAATCTATACGATATAAACTAACTAGGGGTAGGTTACACTTTATAAACTGCGACGCGGTTTTTTAAAGAGCGTTTAAACGGTCTCAAGATCAGTCAAAATTATGATTTAATGTAAAACGACGAAACTACAAGTCTTAGTTTATAAAATGGAAAAAAAAATTGAATAAACACTGATCAATACAAATCACCGCAAGGATTGACTTATCAAAGTATTAACGACGAAGCGTCAACCTGTTAAAGACAGACTTGTTAGTTCTTCGTATAACCGAAGCATGTGATTTATTTTTCATTTTCGAAAACGTTATGCAGGTATTAAAGGCGGAGTTTGCAATGATCTTGATATTAGAAATATGTACAGGCTGCACTTATACAATGTTTACTTCGCAATACTTTTAAGGTCGACTTTGAAATTGTTCTGATAGAAAGGACCGGAAGATATTTATTCTTGGCATCAAACTAAATAAATCTTCAAATTCCATAAAATTCAATAATTTGTTGTTTTTGATTTTATAAAAGTTTTAAAACTATATCCATACTTACCATTGCATGCAACATTGTTCCTAGTTATTAAATCCGACACAGTAAAGTATGCATTATACATGTATGCAAGTAACTGATTGTGATCCACAGGTCAATAAACATTATGTCATTTGGTAAAATGTGACGCATTTTATGCTTTGAGAGGCGGATCAAGAAATTTCCCCCTGGTGAAAAATGTATTTTGAAAGGAAACAGAAGAGCAATATTTGTAAATATTTGATATACCGTGATTTCCAACATGATATATTTGCATTAAGCTATTAGGTAGATTTATTGAATTTTTACCATATTGTTTTGTGTACATGTAGACGTTTGACACAGAGAACAAAAACCTGTCTAACGAAAGTATCTTGTTGCGCACATTTAATTTTGTTGATTTTCTAGTTCAACTGAACAGTGCTGCGATTAAACCAAGATAAAAATCGGTGCCGTCTTGGGTTATCCCTATACCGGGTTAGGTTACACAATATAAACTAATTATTTTTCAGTCAATCAAGTCGCCAGTTACAAGTAAAATTAAATTATTCATGAACTTACACAATCCTTCAATATCAACATGATTGCAAGTCTGTGATAATTCGACGTGTGGAATACACTTTTAAATCAGTAAAAAAAAGATTACCCCTCTGCCATGATACAATTGTAACACAAAGGTCTAGTGTTTCAGTCCTATTGAAAAGATTTGTTTTACCATATGTGGTTCCATCATGATTCGTTGAAAACTAATTTTCAATTGCTTTTTTATGATTTAGCAAAACCATAAGATCAATTCATTATAGTTGTTTGTGTGCTAGAGAAAAGAAGAAATGCCAGCTATATTTTAGCATAACCACATTTGATGATCACGTGAGCGAAAATTGAAAATTGAATTATCGAAATGATACCTATCCTTTAAAAGATATCACTGTCTTATTCTTCTTTTTTTAAGACACTATACTTGTTCATACATAAGAAGGCGACAAATAACAGATACATGGAAAATGAGAATTAGGACATTGTTCTAACGCATTACAAGATTTACATTCTATTAATAAATTGATAATCTATTGTGTGTGATCCCACGCCTGAATTGATTAAAGAAAAATAACGTCAAATGTGTTGATTTGGTAGATATTTTTTACTTCAATTCAAGGATGCTTATCACACCAGAGAAAACTGTTACAAATGGAAAGTGGTGGATATGTACATGTGTACAATAATATTTTGAAATTGAAAACTTTAAAATTTACTTTATTTAGTGGGAAACAAAATGCAGTTTTAGTAGAGAGTAATCGGGGGAGGGGGGTTGGGGGTTCGGGATTACCATCTGCAGTGGAATCACGCAAATCAAATAGGCAGTGGGAAGAAACTGATGCTTGGTTTTTTATTTATGGTTCGAAAGAAAGTCGGTCAAGTGTATCACATCCGATAATCAATTTTAAAATTTTCATAAAAATTTTAAGACTTCGAACAATTGAAGAAAAGTGGCTTTCTTACTATCCTTCCCTCTTTCAAAGACTGTTCTTCTATGAGTGTTAACTAAAATTGAGATAGGATTCGCTTTTTAAAAAAAAAAATATCATCGGTTTGACTTCCATGTCCAGTCTGTTTGCCAAATATGTATAAGTGAAACTAATTCTAAGAAGGCCATTTATTCTTCTGATGAAGGTACTACTGCATTCTATACTTTAATTAAGGTTTACAATGTCCTTAAAACATATGCTAGTATTATTCATAATCTTTGTCGGGGACCCCTCCCCCCAAATATGAACTTCTTCACCAATGAAATACTATTAGTCTTTCTTGCTGAGTGGCGTCGGTAATTTTATCAAAAAGAAATAAATTATCTTTCGTAATTAAAATCTCAGCCTTTTGAAAAATTTTAAAATTTTTAGGCCTATTTTACTTTCTTCTCGATCAAAATTATAGCAATCAATAGAATTTCGTTATGCTGGTTATGAATTTCATATCAGAAAAAGATGACATGGATTATTGAGAACAGTGGTACACTACCATGAGATAGAGAATTATGTCACCCGAGAACCCTGTAACCTATACAGAGAATTTCGTCACCCGAGAACCCAGTAACCTATACAGAGAATTACGTCACCCGAGAACCCAGGAAACTATTCAGAGAATTACGTCACCCGAGAACCCAGTAACCTATACAGAGAATTACGTCACCCGAGAACCCAGTAACCTATACAGAGAATTACGTCACCCGAGAACCCAGTAACCTATACAGAGAATTATGTCACCCGAGAACCCAGTAACCTATACAGAGAATTACGTCACCCGAGAACCCAGTAACCTATACAGAGAATTACGTCACCCGAGAACCCAGGAAACTATACAGAGAATTATGTCACCCGAGAACCCAGTAAAGTATACAAAGGAACGTGCACACAATCGCGTCACCCGAGAACCCAGTAAACTATACTATAGGGTTATTGAACTTATATTGGTGAATATTGGCACGAGTTGGCTGTGAAAATGCACGAGCTTGCGAGTGCATTATGACAGCCAACGAGTGCCAATATTCACCTATATAAGTTCAATAACCCTTTTATTATATAGCTAAAGTATTTAGTTGTTAAATTATATCCCTTTTAACTCAAACTACTCCAAAATAGACGAGAATTCATCAATATTGGCAGTGTGCAATAACAGCATGCATTTCTTAACTGTTCAATATTTAATCCGTCATTAATGCATGAAGCAAACTGATTTTGTAAATGGGGACATCATAATTTATGTACAGTAAAACATTTTGCTTAAGTAAATATCAAATACCGGCTCTGTCAGATTCGGAGGACCGTCGTCTGCCATTTTGGCTTGTTTACGTCGTTACGGTAACGGGTGACGTAATATAAGTTCAATAACCCTTTTATTATATAGCTAAAGTATTAGTTGTTAAATCATATCCTTTTTCACTCAAAATACTCCAAAATAGACGAGAATTAATCAATATTGGCATCTAAGGTGAAGGTGTGCAATATCAGCATGCATTTCTTAACTGTTCAATATTAAACCCGTCATTAACGCATGAAGCAAACTGATTTTGTGAATGGGAACATCATAATTTATGTACAGTAAAACATTTTGCTTAAATAAATAAATATTATATCAAAATACCGGCTTTGTCAGATTTGGAGGACCGTCGTCTGTCATTTCGGCTTGTTTACGTCGTTACGGTAACGTCAATATTGAACGCTCATACTCGGAACGTTTCGGGCGCACACAGTTTACGCAATGCAAAGTTAGAGCTCAATAAATTCTCAGGATATTGAACGCTAACATTCTCTAGATTTTACGCAGATTTTATAATAGACTATTTATTAGCTATATAATAAAGAGAATTACGTCACCCGAGAACCCAGTAAACTATACAGAGAATTACGTCACCCGAGAACTCCATAAACTATACAGAGAATTACGTCACCCGAGAACCCAGTAAACTATACAAAGGAACGTGCATACAATCGCGTCCCCGAGAATATCGTAAAGTATACCGAAAACCGTACACACAATTATCTGTATACATCAACAGCAGCTATGGTTGTTTACAAGTATTGCGTGATACCGACACCAACCTTTTACGTGAGAGAATGTTTGTTCATGCTTATCATAAACATTCAGATGAGATTTTAAAACTATCTTTTCCGTGACTGGAAACATATTAAAACGGAAGTGTATAAAGTACAATAGTAATAGATAAAAATATATTGTGTACTAAAGATGACCAAGGTCATAAAAAACTGAAAACTAGTCCGCGGGTGTTTGATGGGGGGGGGGGGGGTGTAACTAAATTCATAAGGTACTTCACCTACAGCTGGTGAAAAATTCTCAACGGGACGTAAAACAAACAATCAATCAATCAATAATGCAAAAATAATCTTCTTTTCGACGGATTTACAAAAATTGTCTATGGGATTGAAAGAATGCAGTATGTAACATGTAAATCTTTACTTAGTAGATTACACTTAACTCCAAGAATGTAAAACATAAAAAAATAAAATATCAAATTTGCAATAACTGGTGGAAGCAGATAAATTAGATCGGGTTCGAGTTTCAACCAAAGAAATTTGGAAATGCTGATTTCAACATTACATGCATATTGAAACAAAAAGGAAATTAACACTACAGCTAATCGAAACTACAATTTCATAAAGAGAACCACATGTCCATTTATATGTAAGAATGACAATTACCTCGATCGGGTGTGTCACAATAGGGATTTGAAACAATGCAGGAGCAACACAACGTGTCACTATAAAAAACACTGATAAAAAAGAAAGATCATAACTTCATTACATATCAAAAGCAGAGACTGTCACTCCTAATATTTAAGGAGTAATGATTTATTTATCTAATCACATTATTGCAACACGAAATCAATTTTCAGTACATTTCCCGAATCGGGTGATCTGGGATGAAAGCAGCCCCACCACGCGATGTTAATCAACATTAATGATAAGCATTGGGGAAACCATCTCACTCGTTTCACTGATATTTACAAACCGCTCCCGGGAGAAATTACGGTAGCTTTACATACACTAGACATAACATAATAGTTATTATTATTGTTCAACTTGTTGTGAACAGAATATACCGTAAAAATGAATATGTATGAAATGAGAGTATCAAGCAATGTTTCTTAGACCGTGTTCTTTGAAAGCGTATATAGCCACTTATTTGTAATTATCAAATAATATTGAAGTCTCTTTTAATGTATGCAACTTATTTTGATAGGTATAGGTATGTTTGTCTGAGTAAGGCATGGCCAAGAGATCATAAACACATTATTTACAACTTTTGAAAATGTAATTTTGGTGTATGAAGTAATTCTCAGGTTCTCGATTGTTTCGAATAATTTTTTTTTACCTTCTGCTCCGGATTCAGTACTAATTTTTCCAAATAATTTTGTAAAATTTACCTAATCCTAGCATGCACTTGCTAAGTGACATGCACAGATGACACGAGACTATGTGGCACAGGTGTAAACACAATATTAACACCTTGTAGCAGTCGTTAGGGATAACTCATTAAGCTAAGAGATGATAATTAATTGATTTTTAACGTAGACTACATCAATTTAAAAGTTGTATCTTTACATATATAACAATAGTCATTTCAGAAAATTTGAATTAATTTTGTTTTCATGTATTACGGATTGTACAACTTTACTTTAAAGTCTGTACCTTCTCTTCAATTCATTCTTACTGCCTCATCTATCTCAGGAACTAAATATCTTTTTATTTAAAAGTAATCCTATTTTATATATTTTTTGGGATACTGATTTTGAAATATTAAGCACAACTGAAACACGTTTTGTAAATTCCTATGAGAGATTTATTGAACGCTGTATCAGAAGTCCGTTTATTTTATACCTTATAATAGAGAGGGAAAACATTTTATTCATTGTTGTTTTTCAGCAAGAAAAAGAAATTCATATTATTCGAAATACTACAAGTCACCGATGTTATTAAACCCGCTATATAACATTTGCATACGTGCATGTGCACTACTTTATAGAATCAAGTTTAAAGTACTCCATATTCAAATTATCTAGAAGCTATATAACTGATTTATGTTTTGCACTTTCCTCTATAACAGTGGGAAATTTTCTTGACAGTCTAATCCCACATCTGAGGAGGATATTGGGATTTATACTCCCTATAATTCTTATCCCATGGGAATAATACAGTAATAACGATGTACGATATACTGATATTCTTTTGTTTGAATGCCTTGAATGAAACATCCCCGTTGTAAAACATTACTTTCAGTACTTTGATTTAAATAATCATATTAGCTAGAAATCATTCTAAGGATGATGCCAACCTGTGCGCCATGATTTGCTTCATTCAAGACTTGTTTGTAATCGAAGAGAATCCTGATAACTAATACAATTAATTGTTTCGGTGCTTCCACATATATTCACTGACAGCATACCCTGGTTCTATGTAGCTAATTTCTTGTTCGTCTATTGGGAATGGGTAAAATTTGGCGTCGAACACAAATCTGAGTCAATAAATTCTCTCATTTTCAGAACTCTATACTGTGCAGTTTTACTGTGCTTTTATACCCAAAAGAAGGGGGGGGGGGAGATAAAATAAAGTTGATTTCGTGACTCACTCATAAACATTTCGTCCAGTTTCGTCTTACAAAAGTATTGATATTAATTTTGATATCTTCTTAGAGATTGCAGCTTGTAGAAGTTCCAAAACAGGAAATTTACACGTCGGTTATGAACGATGTTTAAAATCCACGTTGAAGACGCATGTGCCTTTCAATATTGTTCAACTGGTGATACTGTTAAGAAGAAGCAATCCATTTATGTTGTTAGGAGGGACAGATTAGTTAGCGCAATCCCGATATCGCTGCAAAATTTTAACCAATTACTTTAAATTCCAATATTGTCTCAGAATCTCTGACGCATAATTGATCATTTATGATAGTTTTCTTCCGAAATTCGAGAATTGGGAGTTTTTGAATATATACAATTTATCAACAATTTGCCCACGCAATTTCCAATACTTTTGTTGTTCCACATGCTCAATGTTAAAACATTATGTGAAGTATTTTTGTAATGCATTTAACTCCTCGACTCATTGCTTGTGTGCCTGTAATTTTGCCACCAAGGAGTTTCTTAACAATGCATTTCAAACAAGACGACATGTACAAACATTTTGAAATGTTCACTCACAAAAGACCACAAATTTTTTTTTTAGTTTCATTGTGAAATAATTGGCGTGGGCGGGGATAATGCGTTTCCTAGAAGGTTGTTATGGCAACACGTGAGTAGAAACCGTGCGGACAGATCCTGATAAGATGAGACCGGTTTCCGTGTAGCATTTGTTGACTGGTCCTAAGAATCATTTCCCGTCAATGTCGGAATTTTTCAAATCGATATAATACAAATCATCATGTAAATTGAGCTAAAATCACCTCTGAATACGAGACTACGTAATCAAGGATCGTGGGAGATTACTTCTGTTGCCACACGGTTTCAGACTGCTAGAAAAAGGATCTTATGTGTGAGGACCAAAAAAAACCACCAAATTTTCTTTATATATATATATATATATATATATATATATATATATATATATATATTTGTAAAGCTTCTGAAGATGTAATGAAAGCGCTAAAGCTTTACGGAGGATTTCTGTGTTTTCTTTTCATATTATATATATATATATATATATATATATATATATATATATATATATATATAAGCAAATAACACAGTGACAGAAATAAGACATACAATGATGTAACAATACATAGGGAATGATGAATATTTATTTTAACATTTTAAAAATGGCAACATTTTAAAAAAATTGTAATAATGGTGGTGGTGTTAAAGATGACAAAATATCCCGGTTTCCGTCATTTATTGATACAAGAGTATAACAATTGATGTGTATAAGTAATTTAAATCGTTTATGATACATGTATGATTGAGAAATCCCGAGCTTTGTGATTGACTGAGATCCATAAAACTACAGAAAGATTAAAACGCTATATTCACCTCCATGTACATTCCAGGCAAATATAGCGTTTGATTTTTTCCAATATCGGACAATTTTATTTATTTATTATTTTTTTAATTTGAAAATTCCCAAATTTGATACGATTGCCTATTATTTTCATTGTCCAATCACGTTCAATTAGGTCTCGCACTTTAGATGTAGCTGTAAACAAAGATGGTCGACACGGTATCGTTTCGGCCAATGCAATGCTTCAGCTATACCGGTACCCTCAAAGTACAGTATTCTCCTTGCGCTCCGGGCTCGGTGATTATTGAACTTCTCGGGTAGCTAAATCATCGAACATTGTATTGACCTGAACATGTCAATATATAATCAAGGAATCGCTGTTTAGAGAATGTGAGGTGGTTGGGCACAATGAAAAACGTGTTAATTCGCATAGCTGCGAAGCCAAATCCATGGCACTTGAAAAAGTTCGTTGGATGTTTGAACGATTTCAGATCATAGTGATTTATTTTTGAATCGTAGACGAAATCTGATATTTACATCAAACATGCTGTCTAATATCTCTATTTCAACTAGAAGTTGAAAATGATTTTACCATTTCAACTCAAGAGATATACCTGTGTTCTGTTTGAGCAAACTGTTATAATTGAATGCGCTTCTTGATATCACTGTTAGTTGATGTTACTGTTCTAGTAGATATACCTGTGCTAGTAGATATACTTGTGTTGGTTAGTATCACTGGACTGGTTGGTATCGCTATACTAGTTGACGAGTTGATGGGCGATATGGCTGGGTCATCCCTTACTTGAGAGTCTATGTGTTATGTTTGCAAAAATTGAAGAAAAAAATTATAGGACCGATTGCATACAAATTGTACAACAAACAGTTGATTTAATTAGATTGACTACTAATTGTACAACAAACAGTTGATTTAATTAGATTGACTACTAATTGTACAACAAACAGTTGATTTAATTAGATTGACTACTAATTGTACAACAAACAGTTGATTTAATTAGATTGACTACTAATTGTACAACAAACAGTTGATTTAATTAGATTGACTACTAGTAAATGTTAAATTGTACAACAAACAGTTGATTTAATGAGATTGACTACTAATTGTACAACAAACAGTTGATTTAATTAGATTGACTACTAATTGTACAACAAACAGTTGATTTAATTAGATTGACTACTAGTAAATGTTAAATTGTACAACAAACAGTTGATTTAATGAGATTGACTACTAATTGTACAACAAACAGTTGATTTAATTAGATTGACTACTAATTGTACAACAAACAGTTGATTTAATTAGATTGACTACTAGTAAATGCTTATTTAAAGGTTCTATTATCTTTTGTTTCCTCAGAAATTACCTACGGTAAAATCACGTAAGATTCACAGTACTAGATACAAGGATTAGTTTATAGTTACTCTGTGCAGCGTGTCCCCAGTCTAGGTTTACTTAGTCTCTCAATATTTTAGTCTGAATCAGATGGCATCGATTTCTCTTCTTGTTATGCAAGTGATCTCGCTTCCAGTGGCTTATACCAAGTGTTTAGGTGAAAATCTCGCACACTGTAAAATGTTGCATTCGTAATGTATACGACGATATTTACTATTGATTTTTTCCCTTTCTCTTAGTCGTGCTGGGAATCCGAACACTACTCTTTAAACGTAGACTTGTAGATTCTAAGGATTGTATGCAGCTGGATAGTCTACATAGTATAATGACTATTTGTAATATGCAAATCAAGACGGGACTAGCATTGAAATTTCAGGTCCCAGAATTTCACACCCGGTTGATTATAATTGTTGGGTCACGTAGACATACTGTAATCATCGACTTCGCATGTGCAGCTCTCCATTCAGACTTGCTCCCTGCTGAGCTAACTGTATCAATTAGAACAGGAAATGCTTTTGTTTTAGTGGAAGCATTTTTTAAATATTAACTGATACATTGAATTTTAAGGTAACAGCAACCCCCTAAAAAACCCTAATTCAGATCACCGTAAACCTGCGGGATTGCCGATGTAGCGAAAAAAATATCTAATGACTGGAAATCGATATACCATGCGCTTGTTACTAACCCCCATCATGAATGCGTAGTGGTGACTTCAAGCTGTGTGTCTAATGTTTACACATTCAATGGGACCTGTTCCAGGTCATAAATCGAAGGAAATGCATTACTTCCCATTCTAGTGCAGCCTCAGATTTCTGCGACAAAATTATTGTTTATTCTAGGTGATTAATTAGATCGATCAATCTATATTGGGAACAAACACTGACGTCTACCTGTTTACTTCGTGTTTTAAATTGCACCAGGATGTTTTCCTTTCTTTGTAAGTAGGATATGACATCATTGTGTACCTCAAGTTGATGTCACCTTATTTATCATTATCCATCTGACCTACATTCCAGTGTTTTAAAAGAAGCACGTGCAGTATAAACACGATAGGCGATTTGATATCTGATATGTTTTCCTTCTTCACAGGTCTGGGTCCCAGGGACACGAAGGCGAGTCTGCAGTATCTTTAGTCCAACGAGTGTCATCGCGCCGGAAGCGGGAATCTAGTGCCAGCTCGGATCACTTCTCTCTCAGAAAACCCCGCGACAGTCTGAAACCCGAGGTGAAGATAGCTCCAAACCCTACCATCACGTCATATCCGGCAAGTACGGGCACCTCAGATGCCGAGAACTCACCGCTCATCATGGGTGTGCAAGGCGGAGAGTCGGGTGATACTTCAGGGCGTTATTACCCGGATGATAACGACGCGGGTCCCCCAGACTACACAACCATCATGAGGAGCAAAAGTGTGTCCAAACGGGTGGTGTTAAATGTTGGTGGTGTCAAACACGAGGTGATGTGGAGAACGTTAGATCGGATGCCACACACACGTTTAGGAAAGCTACGTTCCTGTAACACACACGAAAGCTTACTGGAAATCTGTGATGATTATACTTTGGAATGTAATGAATATTTCTTTGACCGACATCCAAGGTCTTTTTCTTCCATTTTAAACTTTTATCGTACGGGTAAATTACACTTGGTAGAGGAGATGTGTGTGTTATCTTTTAGTGACGATTTAGAGTACTGGGGTGTCGACGAATTGTATTTAGAATCATGTTGTCAACACAAATATCACCAGAAAAAAGAACACGTGTACGAGGAAATTCGTAAAGAGGCAGAAAGTCTGAGACAACGAGAATCGGACGAAGACTTTGGAAATGGCAGATGTGCGAAATGGAGAAAGAAAGTATGGGATCTACTGGAGAAGCCACAGTCCTCCATGGCTGCGCGGGTATGTATTGAGGAAGATTTTTGAGTACTCTGACACGTGTAGATTCTTTTACTCGTATTTCAACGTGTTTATTATTCTGACACAGCAATTACCTCTCTCACAATGTGTTTACTGGTGATAAACTGAAAGAGCAGATGCTGAGATTAAAACGCCGCTATTTGACACTTCTATACCACTCAATCTGTTAACAAGTGATAACAATATATCGCAGGGAACCTGTCTATCTCTTGTGTTTTATGCACATCAATGTTCTCTAATTCTTCTCGTCATGTAAATAAGATTATTTCTTTTTAATAAATCAATAACTGATCCTCTATCTGTTTCTTCAACAGATGTTCAGTCAATAGAGAAAACAAACGGAAAACGCTGATAATATTTTAGAAAAGTCTGATAAATGTAACTTACTCTATGCGTAGGAGGCAAGACCTATAAGAATCTTATTAATTGAGATGGGAGATGTGTAATTTCACCGTAAAATGATGGGAAATTGTGCGAGCAGACTCTCCTTGGGGTCAGACGGTGAAGTAGGAAGCTTAGGAAATTGTCATTCCTCGCTAGTGTACCCATCAGAAATCCAGTTGCAAATTAACCAATTTACTGTTTATTGGAAACAAATTTGGGACTGAAATCTACTTTTGGGAGGATCTGGAATTTTATGTAATGGGGATTTATTTCCCTAGCTAGAAAAACATGCTCGCCGATATTGGCTGACCTGAAAGAAAGATTACTGAGAATATGAATAATTGAACTCTCTTTTTCAGCTGTGATTTATCATGCTAAACTTATCATTAACTATATACGTTCACGCAATTGAAATCAATAATTACGATGATTTTTATTTTTTTCTTCTACTGCCATTTATATAGATCACTGTTTATTCTATTTAGAAAAAATATATTTAAAAGTTTTAGTATCTTATTCTGAAACTTCTAGTTGTTTTTTCTTATGCTTTTATTTATTTATTTTTTAAAGGAGCTGTTATATGTGGTGTAGAACTATTTAAAAGAAATATTGATGAAAAATATTTTGTTCAGCTGAAAGTTTTCTGGCATGGTTTCTATATGAATTTGGCAGATTTTCGATAGAGAGAGACCCTCGACCGAGAGATTTTAAGGTTGAACTGAAGTTACTTCGTTCTGATAATTATTTTTGCACATGTTCGTGATTTGTTTTGCCCGAATTACCTTCCGAGTAACTCCCCCACTTGTTTATATTATCGTTTCATGGTTAAACAACAGTGGCAAAAACAGCCGAGGGCAGGTGTTCGTCATTTGCTTCTCTTTTCTTTCTGGTTGGAATACTCTATTAACTCTCTTCTAAATCTTACTAAAAGACAATCGATTTTTTGGGGTCTTTTATATGAGAGAAACCTTATTTAATTTTTTTTCTCGAATATGAAAACACATAGGTAGATATCCCAAGCGTTTACACGTCCAAGTAAAAAAATAATAGAATTCGTGAAGAATTAAATGGAAGCAGCTAGTATCTGCTCAACATCTTTGCCAAAAAATGTGAATGACATAAGAAAGCATTCCCGAGGCCTGGTTTTATTTCTTGTATACTAGTATTGGCTAGATTTGCATTAGCAGCCAGTCTTATTTAATTCGGCAATGGAATGCCAAAAATTATGTTCGGCATCCCTGGAATACCTGTAGTATCCAAAGAATAATGCAGGCTCATCTTGACTTTATGGGAAGATGTGTCATGAACGTCTCAGTCACACTAGTAGCACCCTAATGACTGGTATATTTGTACTTTCTGACTACTACATATAGTAGCACCCTAATGACTGGTATCTTTGTACTTTCTGTCTAGTTTCCATAAGTTGGTAGTTTACCTCTCTGTCAATGGGAAATCCAAGATTTCTATAAAAAACTTTTTTGGGGGTGCCATCCTCCGAAATGTACATTAACGGTGTTAATGATATATATTATATTAATCCTGTCATATTTCAGATATTTGCCTGATCATATTACAACAGTCCTCACTACTTGAGTCTTGACGACTTTTATCGTACTTGATCTTTTGAATAGTGAAAGTTAACATTTAACAACGTTAAAGAAGTTCGCACCTGAGATTTGGAGTAATGTCAATTTTTTTGGAAGTGTATTTTTGATTTCTCTATTGAAGGAGAATTAGGAAATTAAAATTTAAAAAACTGGGGTTGCAATGCTTGTTATAGAGATATAGTGTTCTAAACATGACTTTTTTGCACTTGAAATTTATTCAATTAAACTTCATTTTTCTGTTGGTGTCAACACAACATAAACAACACAAATCAATCATTACATAACATAGATACATACTCATGTCTTCTAACACTACAGATTAAACAAAATCATCACTAGTAATGGAGGGGGGGAAAATAATGACCTTTTTGCACTCGATATACGAAAAACTTCATAATATCAAAATTGAGAGTTTAAAATGACATATTAAAAGTAATGTCAATTTCTAAAATTTTACATAATTTTCAAGGTTTGGCCATACACTTTAAAATGGAACTTTAAAAAGTGGGGGTTGAAGATCAAAATTTCGAGTAAATTAATTAAAACCTTTTTAACAATCGGTGTTCTGTTTGGAAAAATATATCAACCGAGTTAATAATTTACAATATTTGAACTACTTTCCAAGTCTCAGCTACCTGTATCATAAATTATAAAACTGAATAGGAGTATAACAATAGACGATACATTGGATGAAACACAGACTGTAGTATCATGCAGAATTAGAACTTTTTGATTAATGAAACCTTCCGCCACAAAATATAGTCCCTGCCAAACCCTTTCAAAATTTGAATTGATACAAAAATTTTCAACTGGATAGGGTTCAGCAATAGATGTGTGGTATGTTTGCACCAATGGGATCAGTATTGAACCAGTAAAAACTTAGTTGTAGCATCCTGCGCAGTTGTTCTCAAAAGCTCAAGAGCTAACTTCCTTAAGAAGCAAATTTTTGTGGAATTTAACTGGAATAACAATACTTGCGCAACAGGAAATTGTGCTACTTGGTACTGGTAGTTGGAACCTTGACAATGAATACATATATGATGCAAACTAGTTCGATCCGGTTTTTTAGTCCACCTGTCTGCGTATTCAATAGTATTCATTAGCTATCATTGCAGAAAATAAATTGCATAAACACGGGTTATGATTTTTGGGGGCAATTCTTGCTACCTTGATCACTCGGTAAAACAGCAAAGAAAGCATTTTATTGTTTCAATAACAAATTTAGATAGCAATTCTTATTCTACTTTCATCGTCAGTACTGTCTTGTTTGTAGATCCGGATCTCCTCTGACCTGGAGACTTTACGCAGAGTAGATTGAAATACCTATATAATATATTTTAATTCTCAAGAGACTACCATGCATAATTAATTTCTGAATCTTAATTGAAATAACAATGTACCACGGATTAACATTGCTCGAAAATATTAAAAGTTTTAGAATTGTATGAATTTGAACTTATGATCTCGGACTTGAACTGTTGATATGGTAATCCCAGCTGTAGGCAACCTTCATTAGCGACACATTGGGCCTGTTCCGGCGCGTTCGATTGATACGGTGAATGTCAATGTATCCATCAGTACTATCACTGAACCCAGTTAACCTTAACTTGTCAAATTGAGGGATTTGTCCATCTGTAAAATTAATGTCATTATCTTGTTTCATGGACAATTGGTAAAAAAAATTCTATAATTCGGCGATTATTTTAAAATCAGGTTTATTCGACTGTGCGTCAATATACATGTAATTGTATGTTATCCCATAAAAAATTATTAAGTGTATTTTCAACAAAAATTGTTTTACCGAATTATTTATTTCGGTTGGAAAGGGTTCGATTTCCAAACGACAACTCATTCACCTTACTACAGACAGCGCAAGAGGGCGGTCTCTTCTGATATGGTAGCAGAGGATGGTTTGGCAATTTTCTTTAAAGATAGCAATAACCCATATTTGAAGTGATAATACATGTATCAAATGCTGTCTAGCGTGCTTCATACCGATTGTTAGACCGTTCACGGCACACTGATTTTGATTACGGATAGCTCCGTTTACCTTATCAAGATATAGGGCTCAAGGCGAATGTGACCGGTCGACAGGGGATGCTTACTCCTACTAGGCATCTGATCCCACCTTTTTTGCCCAACTCTCTATTTTGTATTGCTTATGGGATTTATTAGATTGATCACTGTTCGTTATCTTCACCTTTCATGTGTAAAAAATGTGTAAATAATCTTAGGATACATACCAAGTGTAGCCGAGTGCTTAATGAAAAAAAAGCAACATATACATAAAGATGGGTGAAAATACGAAACTAAGACACGTGGTCAGTTGCTGAAGAAATTCAGATGAAAACTTTCGTGGTATAGCAAAAGGTCTGTAGCTGAGAGAGAAGGTGGATGACCCCAGGTGAAAGGTAGATTTTTAAGAAGGGCAGACAGTTCTTGATTGTGTAACGTGTCTAAATCCCCTCGCACAGTACTCTGATGGGGTTTGGGTGTTGCGGATTTAGCCCAAATGAGAGAAAATCAAAGCGAGAAAGGGGCACCTGATCAGAGCATGTTTTGTGCACCAGCACCAGTATGTATGGATTACATGTTATTTAGGGCCATGGTTTATTAATCACACCAATATGAAATACAAGTATTGACATAAAAGGGAAATATGATTTTTCATTAGTCTGTCATAACCTGACTTTGATGTATACCCCTTACCCACATGTTTCAGAACCGAAAAAGAATTGTCCCTTGCCACCTGTGGGATTTCAAACTGTGTTTCTGCGAGATCGATGTAAATGTATTTTTTAAAACAAGACATCTCCAAAATCAGTATAATACGTACTGCACTGTAATTAGGAATTGAAATTATTGTTCACATTAGCCTTTGAATTGTATAATTTCTTGAAATAAATCAAGCTTATTAACATAACAAGTTGTTGCCCTTTAAAAGGGGACTGCAATACGTGGACTAGAGGTACTTAATGTTGACCCTCTTCTAGGTACTTAATGTTGACCCTCTTCCAAAACAAAAGGTCATTTTTTGCCATTTTGCGGTCTTGAACATTTTCTGGATTCGCCACTGAATGGTATATATCTGCCAACAAAATAGTGATGCTTCCAAGCTTGAATGTCGTGTTTCAAAACCTTCACAAATGGTATTCATTTTAAGACATGGACAACAATGTATCACTTCTTTGTTGAGCGTTGCGAGGTGAATATGTTGTCGTGTAAAGTTTTATTTACAAATGAATAAATTAGACACTATAACATTAATTGGTTTTTTGTTTTTTTTTATCAAGAACACTAACAACTGTTATAGAACTTTTTTTATTTTCTTGTTTATGAAACATTTATCTTTCTCTCCATGTGTATGGTCACGTGCTACCCTTTTATAGATAAAGGTCGCGTCATCAAGTTCAGGTGCAATCAGAAGAACATCGCTCGGTCTTTTCTGTCAAGTTTTTCTCGACTTGACGGAAAAGGCCGAGCGATGTTCCAATCAGCTCCGGTGACAACATAGACTTGTGCATGCGCAAGCTGACTTTTCCCCATAGCATCCGGTTTAACCTTATATTTTCTGCGTGGCCCTCAGTGTCCACGCAAAAAAGATAATTAATGTAGTTGTTAATGTGTACTGTTTTTTGTTTTGGCCTTTTGGGTTCAGTATATTTCATTTATTAAGTATCTATTCATTCATAAAATACACAAAAAGGGTGGCTTGGATTCAAGACTATTTTTTGTGGATTCACACAACTAGTCATATATTTAAGTAGTCTTGAGGTGATAAAGTGGAGTTAAGTTCAAACAAGTGAAAACTTTATCTGCGTGAAATTGTTTCTACTATTATTACTTACTATAGTGATTAAGATATCTTAATAAAAAATAAAGAAAAACAAAACAAAAACGAAAATGATTTCTTTTCATCTGCGACCTGATATTTTTTACGCATGCGTCAAGTTGATTTCTTGTATCCAATAGAAGCCAGGTTATAGATCCCCTATGAAGGGGTGTTGTAACCAACAACAGGATGGAAACTCAAACATCTTGCACTCAATCGAAATGAATCTGATATAGGTTACAGTCTGGGGGTCGCAATGTACGTAGTCAAGGTCACCACATTTATCATTAAGTATGTGAAAATTGCTGGGTTTTTTCGCGATATTGAAACACAGTTAGATATCAAATAATGCACATAAGCTAATTATTTGACAACTGTGATAGAATTGTAACTTGGCTAGTGCACCCAGCTCTGGTAGTCTCGATTGAAGAAGCACTATGTGTGGGAGATTTTTAGTACATGACCAACCTTCTTTATGATGTGGTTTTTTAAAAATAAATACACTGTATCCGTAAAAATGATATTCGTCGTTTACAATTACAGCTAAGACAGACTTGCAAAGAACAACTGGTGTATATTTACAAAAGATGAGAAAATACCCGTTTGGAAACAATAGTTTGCAATATTGGTTTCATTGAATATTATCAATCAACAGTCTGGGTTTTCAATGTCGATTGCTCATTACGGTTTGGTGTCATTAATTTACATCTTGTGGTTCCACTCACGGTGCTTTCAAATATCCACACATATACATACCGACTAGGTTTCTAATCAATATCTTATCATAAAACAGTGTTATTGTTAATTAATCTAGAGAGGAGCAGAGATTTTTATCTAATATTAATGAAATTGCCCTTCAGTGGGTAGATGGATTAAACAATGGTTTGGGGTTTTTTGTGTGTGGGTTTTTTTTGTTTTTTTTTTTGTTTTTTTTGTTTTGTTTTTTTTTGGTGAAAACGCCAATAAACATTATGTGCTGCTTATATGATACATAGTTCTTCTTTGCTGATTATTTTCAAACAGTGTTGATTTACTTTCAAAAATCTAAAGTGTGATGGTTTGGTTATTAACTGCTTCCTTTCAATAAAAAAATATATACCCCTTTATCCAGTGGATATCATTCATACGATATTGTGTCCGTATCCACACTTTGTATTCTTACGCCGCGTGGCGTAATGTAAATAAACAAATACGTTTGCATAGGAAATGGATCAGGGAGACGAATTTCCAATAATTCAATTGTAAATTTATATATGAAGTTAAGATAGAGGGAACAGGTCTGTCATTTCCACTGTCTATCCTAGTTATCGTCTTGAAAAAGTGAAACGGTCTGCAGAGTTGCAGTGCAGTGCTATCCCTGATCGTGTTGTGTTTGGATCGTAGGTGATATTGACATATTTTCAATGATAAAAAAAAAATACATTGAAAAAAAAAAACAATAGTCGACATGAAATGAATGAAATCGTTTCTTGAAACTCAAAAGGAAATCGTCCTATTGACCCCCTCCCCCTCAGTTAGGACTGAATAACGTACTGTGAAATTTCTTTTCTTAGTGTTAAAAAATCCGATAGTTTACATTATAAACCAAACACATTAAGATATTTTATTACATATTTACCCCGTTGTCTAGCTGATATCAACTTTCCAACTCCATGCACCAAATGAACCCGGGATACACTACGTTCAACTGGATACAATTCAATTCCATCACAGATACAGGTGTTAAGAAACACAAGCATATCAAGCACTGGAAGTTCCACGACCCCAAATGTCACGGGAGTACATATGGTGGAAAATTCATCGTCAACATTTCATACATGCGACAACAAATACAAAAAAGACCGCGCGTCATCTATGACACAGATTCGGATGACGGATATTTTTCATGAATAGTCACATAATTTCAATGTAAAACGTCTTAAAATGTAAGACATTTTCTCAATTAAAAATTATCTTTTATGAATTGAATATTGTGATAGTAAATATTTATTTTTATTTCTATTTTCCAACGAACTATTTCTAGCGGCGTAATGTTACGAATTAATGTAGTTTGAGTTTTTAAAGTAAACGAAAGTGAATGTTTTAAAATGCAAATTGAATAGTCTGTAAGGATATAATATGTGATAAAAAGAATCGTCCATGGTTTGTGGTTGGATATGATTATTATCCAACTCGTGTGTTTTCTACTCCCTTGCCAAGGCTCGGGGATAAAAAAAACAACAAAAAAACACACAACTCGTTGGATAATAATCATACCCAACCACAGAACATGGTATATTATGACGACAAATCTAACCTGGGTCCCTTTCTTCATGAGGATGCTGTACCAGGGGGGTATTATATGCTCTGTGTGTGCGTGTGTGTGTGTGTGAGAGAGAGAGAGATATGTGTAGTAAAAGCTAATTCTGATGGTTGACCCCTGCACTGGAGATGTTGAAAAGTAATATGTATCATTCGTGTACTTTCTTCCGCATTTTGACATTATAAACAAGGAACAAAATTGGAATAGTATCCTATCAGTTTACACCCCACTACTCTTGTACCATATCACTATGTCCTTGAATTTGACCGTCACCAACGTTTTACATTATGAAAAAGACGATAAGCGGGAATGAATCAAGCTGTACGCGATTCGTAACGACGTACCGACATCATTTATGTCTTCAAATGTGAGAAGTAGGTGACTACCTTTTGAATCAGTAAACGGTTGAAATTTACGTAGATAATACCCAATTTTACTATGTTTGGTTCAACAAGTGATCTAGCCGTTGTATTAGAACTGTGTGGCTGAGGGGTCCTTAAATATGTATATTTTAATTACTTCTGTCTGTTGCACGCAGCTCAGCGAATTATACATGTAAACGTTTTCCACTTTTCAGATCGAAAATGTGTGAGCCTCGAACACTTCTTGGGCTGTTCTGAATAAATTTTACACCTACCATCAAATCAATGTTCTCGAACTTAGACTCTAAGGCGGATGGATGGAAACAAGTGGAATTTTCAATTATCACCCATTTTATGAAATCTGTATGACGATAGTCAAACAGTGAAATACTTAGCAACATAATCTAAATGTGAAATTCAAAATATTCCTGCAGTCAATTTTCTCTTTTGAAAGATGTTGTAAAAATATATACGCAAGTGTAAGTAGAAATGCAGTGTATGATACATGCAACATACTTTTATTGTATACTGTAGTATTAATTTGCCTATAAGTTTGGAGTGTCTGTTGCAAATATTTCTCGTTATTTCAAGTTGAACGAAAACCTCCTGTCTGAAAAATTGGTGTTGACTCCTGTATGAAGACAAGAACTCTCAGAAAATACACTGTCACTGTGTCATGTAAAGAAAATTTCTATTTTGGGATTTCATTTCAGACTCCATTTGAAAAATTCTGGGCCTACCTTGGCCAGGTATAGTACACCTAGCCTGTGTGTGTGTTGACCACCCACCTGAGAAACTGTATATACAAATACCAGATACCAAACGGAGATACGACAATGCAGCACAAAGAAAAACAAACAAAAAACCCACCGTGTCTTTTACTTCAGTGCAGTCAACAGTCTGTCTTGTATAAAGAATGAAATTTATTGCCCATCTGTCGGAGCTCATCCGTTCAGTTCCATGGCTTGGATTGTCGTGTCTCCGTACATTATTTGTAGCCGCTCACCCACCGTTCACCTAGTTGCAGAACTGTAGCTGTCTGGGGGAAAATTGGGATAGAACAAGAGAGCTACAGATCCACCCGTTTTAAATACCTTGAATTTAGCGTAACTTTTTTCTGTGCTCGATTAACGCATTCTATCTCCACATTTCACATCGCTGTTTCAATTTCTGAAATACTTTCCAACTAAACTTGTGTCAAGGTATACTTTAAAACATTTAATAAAACCCGATTCGAACAAATTTACAATTTCAATAAAGCTCGTCTGTTTACGTAGCCATGTTAAGTTGCCAGTCAAATCACACTACGTTGGTGTCGCTATACTTATGGACAACACTGACTTGACTATGTTAACTATTTCTCACAAATATTGTTTTTGATGAAATTATTCCTGTTCTGTTAAAAATGATTATTGTTTAAATAGGTTTGAAAATTGTCTAAAATATAAAGTTTTCATAAGATAATAGAATGCATTTTCAACATTTTACGTCTAGCGGGAGCTATATTTTCCCCATTTTTTATTAATCATCGGGCTAAAACGTCGTGAAGACAGAAAACTATAGTGTTGGAAGCATGAATAAATGCAATAATCCAACTGACTGGTAACCTTAAATAGGTTCGTAAAGAGGGGAGTTTTATTGAAGCTGTGAGTTAAGTTTTAAAGGGGTTTTAATGGATGTTTAAAAGTGCAGTGTGTGGACACGAGTATAGAGGGAAATGCAGTCGGGAAATATGTTAGTAATTTTATTGAATTAAAAGCTTTCGATGCGCGATGTAAAAATGCGGATATAGGACACCTTAATCATGCGCAGAATAAGTTGCGCTGTAAATCGATTGTTTCTTATAACGGATGGAGCAGCAGCTCTGTTTTCTATCACAAATTTACTCCAGAGAGCTACAGTTCTGCAGCTACCGTTCACTATATAACCAGAAAGGCCTGACTTTTGTCCCAACATGAATGACATAAATAGGAAGTAGCTGATTATATAATAAATATAATTTTCTTTTCCTTCTAACACTATCGACTGTCACAAGCTGAAATTCTTTACGCTGCATCGAATGGCAAACTTGTAGGTTCACTCTTTGTTTCGTTATATCAAGTATATGTAATGCATGGATTTTGTCTTTACTTTGTATAATGCGTAGTTAAAGGCTTTTAGAGACAGGAATTTTCGAATGAATTGAATAAGGCTTTGCTGATTTAGTGTTAAGTTTTCTACCTATCCCCTGTTATCTGTGATGGACAGATCGCATGCGGTTTAATTGTGTAGTAGGTTCATAAAATGCTAAATTTAGATTTGGATGTAGAATTATGTGCATTGTACTTCTTGAAATGTGGAAAATAGAGATCGGTATTTTGAGGGTTTATATTGAATTTTTGCATAGAAGAATGATTCTGAATCGTAGAGTGTAAATTTATGCTATTTTTAAAATCAGAACAATACCATATTGAATTCTCTCAACTCTGTCGTATCATCTCAAACGGAATGTTGTTGGTGTTCCAAACGTCTTGTATTATATATTTTCTGCATTTGTGAGCACAAGGATTAAGTCCATCACAATGAAGTAATTTAATGTTTTACGTATCTTTTCAGTCCAGTAAATATATTTTTTCAAACCATTAATTACAACTGTTGTTCAAATGTGAAATAGTTTGTTCATCATTAAGAAAATGGGTACCAGTGGATTTTTTTTTCTCTCTCTCTCTGAGGAATTCTACACATAACACTGGGGTTTTTTCTTCTCTCTTCGCAGGTGTTGGCCATTGTGTCCGTGCTCTTCATTGTCCTGTCGACCGTGGCCCTAACACTGAACACCATTCCCAGCTTTAGCGAGGACACTGATGCGACGAACGATTTGGAGATTATTGAGGCTGTATGTATATGCTGGTTCACATTAGAATACCTAGGAAGATTCTGGGCTTCTCCCAATAAATGGAAATTTGTCAAAGGCCCTTTGAACATCATTGACTTGTTAGCTATTCTACCGTATTTCATAAGTTTGGGGCTAACCGAAACTAACAGACACACAACGGAGCAATTCCAGAATGTTCGGAGAGTTGTACAGATTTTTAGAATTATGCGAATATTACGAATTTTAAAACTTGCGCGCCATTCAACCGGTTTGCAGTCGTTGGGATACACCCTGCAAAGAAGCTACAAGGAACTAGGTCTTTTGTTAATGTTTTTAGCTATTACTGTTCTTCTGTTTTCAAGTCTGGCATATTTTGCCGAGAAAGATGTGGACAAAACGAAATTCAAAAGTATTCCCGAAACCTTCTGGTGGGCTGCCATCACCATGACAACCGTGGGATACGGTGATATCTATCCAAAGACTACACCGGGAAAGCTGGTTGGCGCAGTGTGTTGTATTTGTGGGGTGTTGGTTATTGCGCTCCCTATACCTATCATTGTCAATAATTTCGCTGAATTTTACAAGGACCAAATGCGAAGGGAAAAAGCCTTAAAAAGGCGAGACGCTCTAGAACGGGCCAAGCGTACAGGAAGCATTGTGTCGGTGCATTCTTTTAATATAAGGGATGTTTATGCAAGAAGTGTGGACCTAGTAGACGTGAATGTGGAGTCTAGTGGCGGCAGATGGTCAAGTGATAACGGACACAAGTGTGATGGTGGAGTCAGCACTACCAATAATGATGGAAAATGCGCAAGCGCACCACAATTTGTGACGAACATGTCCGGGACGGCTAATAAATCATCGAATGATCACTGTGATTCCAACAGTCTTCCTGACTATAAATGTGCAACAAATTTAGTAGAGACTGAGGAAGAGTCTGGTTTAATGACTTCCTCCCAACCAGCATTACATTCGGAACAACAGGTATATTTTTTTTTCGAAAATTAGTTTTCTGTGATTGTTTAATCTTATTTTTTGAAGGTTTGCAAAGGAATTACGATGCCAAGATAAAGATTCATGCTGTACATATGTTTAATAGGTTTTATGCCTGTCATAAGTATCCATTTTGTTCCTCGAAATTGCTACTTATTCTTATGATCGACAAGGCATAACGAATATTCCCGTCATTCTTGACATGGATTTTACTTGATGTGTAGTATATTATAGAAAATAGAAATTACGCAAAAACAAGTATTTTCCTATTTATTTAGATACGTGTCGATCTTATAATCCTAGCAATATTTGTAATATCATACAGAAAATAGATTTTTTCGAGCCAATTTCCTGATGTGAGCTTGGAGGAGTGCATGGCCTTTGGGCGGAACGGCTCTGACAAGAAAGATACGTTCTGTGGCAAAACCTCCTCTTTTGGTGCTACATCAAGACTCCGGCG
Source organism: Ostrea edulis (assembly GCF_947568905.1). Taxonomy (NCBI): domain Eukaryota; kingdom Metazoa; phylum Mollusca; class Bivalvia; order Ostreida; family Ostreidae; genus Ostrea; species Ostrea edulis. The sequence continues at coordinate 13,508,689 of NC_079167.1, read as the reverse complement.
GACTAACAAATTAATCACAAAAGAAAAGACCAATTACATTCTAGTGGGGAACTATTTCTACGCGTACATGTATATCGGGCCATAAAACGTACAAAACAAGAACAGAAAATCATTCATTGATTGTGTTTTGGAGTTTTTTAGACGCCACATTTACCAATCTGCAAAATCACTACAACACAGTGTGAATAACATCTTCACGTTATTGATAATTTCAGTATTTATTGGGCTATTCCGAGGTGCGTTCGCACATTGCTTCATTTTAAGGCCATACACGACGTTTCTGCCATTTCATTTTTTCATCTCCAAGATATGAAGAATTTTTGTATGATTTCCGAAATAAGTTTAAATTTTATAATGATCTGATTAGCTCAATGATTAAATCACCAAACTACTGATGTAAGATCCCTGCTTCGATCTCCGCTTAATCTTGATTTTTCTCCCTTTGCTACAATAACTTCGTAATATCCAACCTTCTGTAATGCATAAGAGCTGACTTTACATTTTTACTTGCCACAACCCAGGAACTATTAAAATACTAAAACCCTGGCAATACCCCCACTCCCACCCCCACACACGCACACAGTTTGTAGAAACAGTAGAGAAAGTAAATGAATTGTACGTGAAATGCCACGAAAAAGTATATACTACTAATTGCAAAACGTCGCGCGTGCCCTTACATAACGTTCAGGACCCAGTTGCACAAAAGACAGTTAAATTTAACTGACAGTTTTATATATATAAGCTTACAATCACTTTTCTGGAGGTTGGTCCTGAATGTGAAAACTGAAATGGGTTAAGGTTGCGATAATTTTTGAAACGTATTAACGAACAGATAACGCAGATAAATCTAGGTACAGTTAATGAGAATCAGCATGTGTTTGATTAACCAGCTTGTCTCTTGTAGTCAGTTTTTGCAACATAATCTGCACGCCACACGATATTCGATAAAAAGCTTTTGCACAACTTTCATTGTCTACCTCTATCAAACAGCCAACTTTAAACTTTGCGTTTTGCATCAAAGGAGACAATGGTTGTATTCATTTATGTTTTGCAGTGGCTGGGTTTGAAGTATTTAACAAATTGCGTATTTAAGACGAAGTACATATAAAATACAGTAAGAAAACTATGTCTTAATTACTTCAGGGAAAGCTTGAATACCCACCAACTGCTGAAAATTCCACGCATGCGCGTTGTACCATTGAACTAAAACCGCTAATACGCCAAAGCAGCAACACAAGTACTGATACATTTAATAGCTGTTTGACCCACCCCTCGAGTCCCGGATATTCGTGGACACAGGGCCATTTACAGAACAATTGCCACCGACATAATGTATACGTTAATCCGTTCGACAGTTCCAGACTATGTTCAGTTTTTAATTCGACAGACAATAATAGCAAACAATGTCCCGAGAGTGTATTTGCAACTGATGGTGACTCTGATCAAATTGTCCAGAAATTAGAAGATGGATATACAATGGCATGGAATCGCAATATTCTTTCAAATAATCAGTCAAGTCTCCAACCAAGACTTGTGTACCAGAGGAGTTCCGATGAACCGCCAAGAGCACCCGAGAGATCACTTCTTAAACGTCACAAATCGGAGACTTGTGATCGAAATGACAAACTCTCTGGAATTAAGGAACGGACCTACTCCTCATCAGATAATATTCATGATGAGAGTTCAAGCAAATCTAAAACTGCCAAGTTTCGCAAGGCAGTATCGCTGGCCAGTAGACTGCATTCAAGCCCTTCAACCGGACGGAAATTAGCTAATTATCATTTAATTGCGAATCCACAATCAGGTATAGTCTTGCCAAGGACGACGTAGCTGCAATAATGTAGCCCTCTCCGATTTTTTAAATTTTAATTTATTATTTTTTGGGGGAGAGGGCTACAGCTCCTTCGGATCTCCGTAATGGTGCAAATGCGGGAGTGAATCACTCCCGCAACATTATCGATCATTCTAAACATTTGCTGACTTTCTTTACGTAAATAAAATTATATTCTATGTTTCTTAGTCGATATATAAATTTACAACCTGCAACATACGATTTGTGAGGCTCTATTCTACCGTTTTCAACAATTTCGATATATTCCAATTTTTCGATTAATATTTGTGCGCCATGTTTGTGTACTGAAGTTTCAACTTCCGATTGTCAAGTCATTTGCATATGCCATATAAGGTAGTATTCACATCAGTGGACAAGTACGGAGGAGAAAGCTATTTCGTCGGTATTAAAAAGGTTTAAATTTAATATCAAGTTAAAAAACGAACAGCAGAGTGTAAATTCTTTCTACAACCAAATGCTTTTCCTTTCTTTGTCTGAGTGGCTCGGGTAACTACATTTTCGCGCAGATTGTCAATGTTTAGGCTTTTCAGTAGATCCACCTACGAGATCTCCCGACAACAAACATGGCGGATCAGACGAAGAATTTTGCATGCCATACATGGTGTTTAATGGAAAACACCTTTGTTATACATGCCCAAGCACAAAGTTGGTACTCCTTTTTGGTGTAAACAACATTTGGGACTAATACACGGAGCTTATTATCGGTTATTCATAAAATTATTTTGCACCATTACAGAGATCCTATGGAATTGTAGCCCTATCCCGGAAACGTCAGAATAAAAAATCGGATAGGGCTACATTATTGCAGCTAAGGACGACGTTGTCCAAAAGTATGCATATTTCGTGAAGGAGCTTACATCAATGAAAACCCAGTGTCCAAAAGGTTGTTTTATGTAATTCATCAGAACTATTAAAAAAAATTACGAACAAATACTACTAAATGTACTAACTTTTTTCTCAAGAACCTTTTTTGACTAACATCAGCCTTTTGGATACGTCCATCAATGAATGTAACAATGTGAACCCAGTCTAACACCAAAACAAAGTGCATGACAGACGTGCATGTAATTTTGCTACAAAATTTTGGCTTTGGCACACGTAATTTCTTTGCATTTAATCTTCACCAAACTAACAGCATCTTCATAATAATATGCATATTTCTGTATGTCTCAAAGTTACCAAAATGTCTTCATTCATTACATTGTAAAACATGATCATTCATCAAAAAATACTGAAAGACGCCACGGTGTTTTTGCATAGAAATTAATTAACATGGAAGACCTTTTTTAAATTGTTTTGTTTCCAGACGAAAAATTCCTTCTCTACTGACAAGCAGACACCAGAAGAAAAGAGAGTGATGGGTTTCAGGTGTAGTACAGCGTTGGTGTGACCTTTGAACCGTATTTTAGTACCGTGGCTTTACCCTCTGCTTCTCATTCACTATATCTGCACTCTGTACCATGCAACTGTTAATTCCTTTCAGAAGATAAAGTTGCCTTGTGTGGAAATTAAGATCGTATTCACACTCTAATGGGTTGAAATAATATCTATGTTATCATTGTGAGATAGCGATTTGTCGTACTTTTTATGAATTAACTGTGTAGGAATAATCGCAAAAAATGAAACCATGACAAACATTCTCCTGTTTTTATATTTGTGTTTGCCTCTACCCGACTAATTCGTAGTATGACCTATTTTGCGCTCCCTTTCCCGGGCTCTGCTTTGATTTATTTTTGGCAGGTCTGCTCGTGGCATGGTTAGTTAAGACGATTGTGAAGACAGGATGTTGTACAATTATTTCCCCGGCTTTTAGTATTGGTCACACCAGTGTTTTGTGCTTTCCTGAAACTCTCTTTTTCATGTGTGCCAGTTTGCAATATTCCTTATATCTTGTATAAGTGTTTCTTTTATCACAAGATTCAATTTTGCTGCATTTCAAATTCTGCGTCATAATGGCGATCTATTCAATTAATCAAACATAGTGTTAAGAGATATATTAGGATTCTATACACTTTTATTGTCTTATTCTTAGCTTTTTGGGCTACCTTTGATTGGAGTTTCAATTCATCGTTATACTTCTTCAATTCTTAACGTTTTCAGACTAGAAGACCCTATGATAATTACATTCACATATCGCAGCTAACACTATAAGCTACCGTATATACATGCACAATGTATTTTTTAAAATACTTCTCCATTAATTTTACAAAGTTTCTAGTGTTAATCAGGAACACAGAAAGTTGAACTTTTACGATTTACCACGAAGAGTGTTTCCTGTGCTTAGTCCATGATACTAGTAGTATTGTAGTTAGAATAAATTTAGTATCTGGCTTCATTGCTATACTAGCGCTTTTACGGTTGGCCTGCTTCTGTTTTAAACAATACATACTCATGGCGTTCATACACGACTCGTTTCTTCCTTATGTTAATCTGCTTCAGGCATTTGGGTGTTGTGTTCACAAGGTATGTACAGTATTTATTGGAATGTTTCAATGGAGATTTGGATATCAACATTTATTTTTATTCTAGGTAAATCCAGTGATTCCGGGAAACTTCAAAATGGAATAAATTGTGACACTTCTCCCCCATTCGAATACCCTCCGACAGTGATGAAATCGATACTAAAAAAAGATTATAAAGTCGCTTCTGGCTATGATATTGAATCGCTTTTACACAATACTTCCAATGATTGTGACGTATTTCAATGGGAGAATTCTTCTCCAGAAAACCCCGCCACAGATATTGCACACTCGTTAAGTGTGCCGGAAAGTGATCTTCCCTCAAAGTACGACAATGGAAACAAAGAAGATACAATTCCGGTGAGACAAAACAGTGATGCAAACGCAATTCTGCTTTCTTCCCCTCTTAATTCTGCTTGCGGAACTCCCCAGACGGATAGGTTGGATAATTATAGTTTATTCGACTCATCCGAAAATAGAGGTGACGAAGAGCTGGATTTTAGCGATAGTGTGGCGAGTCCTATAAAAGGAAACTGCTGGCACAGAGACAGTGGTAACTCGTTACCATGGCAGAATAACGACACAAGCCCCTCTGACAATTTCGATGTGGAAGAGAGCATGGTAGGATCTTACTCGTTAGAGAGGTCCCCCTCGGATGACAATAGTCTTTCATCTCATAACTTAATGTATTTATCCCCTGTTGAAAATAATTCAAATTCAGATTCAAGGATAGGTCTACAACAGACAGAGTTTTTGTCTGATGACGATTTAAATGGTCAACGAAAAGATTATCAGGTGGACACACTGTTGAATAATATTGGACGTCTATCTTCAGACGATAGCACAGAGATATATTCCCAGGAAGCTAGTGGATAGTCAGTGTGCCGATGTACGTCTCACTGTCATCAAACTTGGGTAAGCTTCCCAAAGTTTGTCGTCTTTTGTCATATACACTGTATCGACATTGTCGAATTTTCAACCAAATTTGCCACAAACTTTTGGCGAAAAAGATATAGAGTTCAAATAAGGACAAGTCTACGAGTTAGAACATAATGCAATAGGTTGGGGTCACTTAGATATCTTTTTTTGCCCCCGAGATCGAAGATCGGGGGGCATATTGTTTTTGTCCTGTCTGTAATTCTGTCATTCTGTCTCAAACTTTAACCTTGCTAATACCTTTTGAACAGTAAGTGATAGAGCTTTGATATTTCACATGAGTATTCCTTGTGACAAGACCTTTCCGTGGGTACCAACATTTTTTACCCCGTGACCTTGACCTTGGAGTTTGACCTACTTTTTGAAAACTTTAACTTTGCTAATAACTTTTGAACAATAAGTGATAGAGCTTTGATATTTCACATGAGTGTTCCTTGTGACAAGACCTTTCCGTTGGTATTAAACCTTTTGACCTTCACATTTAACTTACTTTTAATTTTTTTTTTTACATTGGTCATAACTTGTAAATAGTAAATATTAGAGCTTTCATATTATACATGAGCATTTCTTTTGACAAGATCTTTCTACTGGTACCAAGATATTTGCCCTTGTGACCTTGACCATCTTTGGAATTGGCCATTATCGGGGGCATTTGTGTTTCTCAAACACATCTTGTTTAGAACTACATTGAAAACTTGTGTGCATGTTTCCATACATTAATTGTGTTCAAATCGTGTGTCCTAGGGGAGGGTTTGGCCATAAGAAACCCACTTGAAAACAAGGTTACATTTGTTGAATTTTAGTACAGATTTATAACTTCAAAACTTTGTCAAGAATCATCTCTTTAATTATTTGAGCAAAATAATCCATTAGCATTGTGGCCCACGGGCCTTTTGTTTTTAAATTTTTCTGAAATCTGCACTTTAATTTGAATTAATGTTTTGATTCTATTTTGTTTTTCAGATTTAGACGGTCATTCGTTTTTAAAGAGAATGATAATGTTTTATTGTTATTATTTTTTTTTTTTTTTTTTTTTTTTTTTTTTTTATAGAGTTTAGACAGAAAGATCGTCAGTATTGTTAAAAAAGATTTCTTTCTGCACATTCTTTGATACGTACATGTCATTAACTGTGTAGCAGGACACATTACTTTTGCATATGTAATTGTTAAAAACTTCATATATTACGTGTTATTTGCATTTTCCTGCAATGTTTTATAGTTTATTGATCTTTGTTGTATAAATTTGTACAACGCCATATTGTTCCTTCTAGAGTTCAAAGCATGAAGAATGAAATAAATTTGTTCAATTTGTGCTTATATTTATGGTATTTAGTTCACCAGAGCCACGGTTTCAAATCAGCTTTCTGGTAAATTTTTAGCCCACTAGAGCTTAAACACAAAAACCCTGCCATTGTCGGCTTCACCTTTCCAACTTCAGCACATGGCTAATTTCAATGCATATTCTTTTATGAAGGAAACGCTACACCGGAAATACAGAGGAGATTTTAACAGTTTGTGAGTGACCTGTCCCTGGTTATGTTTTTAAATGTCAATACGGGATATAGGAACTATAAAATGTTGAAACTCTTCAGAAAAAGAAGTTAAGAAAATTATGCGTCACTTGCGCAACTTTAATAATACTAAATACAACATCTCTGATACAAAAATATCTACCTGATTTGAAGATTATTTTTTCAGAATGTCGCATATGATGTTTGGTAGCGAAAACAAAATAAAATAAACCATTTTTCTTTTTACATGCATAAAAAGGTTCAGTCTTGTATTCCGACATATTTCAAGTCTACACCCTGTATTTCCTACAAATATACTACTACTATTGCATCCAAACTTTTTAATTACAAACTTTGCAGAGCCTAGATATACATCTTATACTTAATCCACCTACATATATATGCTCCTGTTCTTCGTCTTCGTTCTATAGTCCAACTGGGTATGTCATTACTGGTGATGTTGATTTAGTTGAAAAGGAGAACCTGAAATCACTTATAATAAAAGGTCTTAAATTCAGACTATTGGCGACAGAACTTCATCTCTGTTATGAATTCTGTCGAAGATTATGCCAGACGATGGGCTAAATATGAAAAAGAAGAACTTGATACCTTGTCAGAATGGATTAAATGTGTAAGAGGAATATTAAAATCCCGTATTAGACACATCAAAACAAAAGTACGTGCCATCTATCCTTCTGTGTTTAATAAACCAGAAGTGATCAAAGAATTAGATAGGTTACATGAGGATTTATATTTTGGTTTCAGCTGACAAAGCTTGTAACAACATTGTCTTTGTAAGGCTCATTATTACAACTCCATGTATTTTAAACAAATTTGGCATTAATTCCACTTTTGGTAATCGTACTTATACTCCAACTGTCCTTTCAAAACATGAAATTCTTCAAAATCGTGCTTCAGTTTTAGACACATTTAATATCCCAGTCAATGGGATTGATGAATATGAGTTACCGTACCTATACTGCATTCCTAAACTTCACAAAAACCCTTACAAAGATGCATTGCTGGATTGAGTAAATGTTCTACCAAGCCCCTATATCTTTGCTCCTCACGAAAATATTAACAGATGTGAAGAAGAAACTTCAAACGTACTGTGCCAGAACATGTGCCAAAAGTGGTATAAATCATATGAGGATTCTAATAAATTTTAAAGAACTTTTAGAAAATTTAAAATCGCAAAACTTTTCTCAAATCAAGAACATCAAAACGTATGACTTTTCAAGATTTTACACGACCATTCCTCACAATAAATTAAAGACTCTACTTTTTGACATAGGCAGTTGCTTCTTGAACAAAAATAGAAAACGGAAAGATGTACGATCTCGTATATCTAGTGATCAGTCATCAAACAAATTGCTTCGTTAAACACCACTTTGATTCCACGCACAAGTACTCTGAAGTTAGAATAAAAAATATGCTGGAGTTCCTCATTGACAATATCTTCGTAGTCTTTGGTGATCAGGTTTTCCAACAATATGTTGGAATTCCAATGGGCATGCATTTTTCTCCTTTGTTAACTGACCTATTTATATATTTTTATGAAGCAGAGTTTATTCAAAAGCTTCTACATGACAAGAAAAAACCTGCAATTCGACATTTACACATATTGACGACGTTTTATCTATTTAAACAATAATAATTTTCATTCATATGTGGATTCGATATATCCCTGTGAACTCGAGATAAAAGACACCACAGAGTCCTCCACATCTGCTTCGTACTTAGATATTTTATTGAAAATGGGTATTAACTGCAAACTAACACGTTAACTTTATGACAAACGGGATTATTTCAGCTTCTCCACCGTCAACTTTCCATATTTATGTAGCAATATTCCATTATAACCTATGATATATACATATATATCTCTCAACTGATTCGATACGCTTGTTCTGCGTATGAATAGTTTTTAAATCGAGGCAGGCTACTGACAAACAAATTAGTGTTACAGGGGTTTCAACAGTCTCGTTTGAAGTCAGCATTTCGCAAATTCTATGGTCGTTATAATGATCTAGTTTGCCAAAACAACCTATCATTGGGTCAAATGCTGTTTGACGTGTTTCATACTGATTGTTAGGCCGTTCTTGGCACACTGATTTTGACTACGGATTAGTTTACCTGATCAAGACAGGGCTCACGGCGGATGTGATCGGTCGACAGGGGATACCTACTCCTCCTAGGCACCTGATCCCACCTCTGGTATGACCAGGGGTCTGTGTTTGCCCAGATCTTTACTTTGTATTCAGTATAGGAGTTGAAATATGAGATTAATAACTATAATGGCGGTGAATGGTAGTGAAATGCAAAGTTGAATCGATGAATTGTGACCCCGACCCTCCATCTTTTTACAAGATTGGCTTTTGGCAGACATGCTTTTCTTGCTAACAAAGAATTTTCATACTGGTATGACAACTTTTTTCTCCGTTTACTCCTTACCCCTCAACTTTAAAAAACGATGCTATATAAGTGCCTAAACTCATTATATCTAATAGTAACGAGTGCTAAGTTACCCAAGCTTTAACGTAGAAGAGTGTCAATTCTCCGGGACTACTGTACTTTCCCCGAGGAATAATGATATTGGAGACATAGCGTAACGGAAAATACTGAACTCCTCGGTGGACATACTAAATATTAAAACCACGACGGAATCGAAGACGGTATCTCGTATTGGTAGTCGAAACTCAAGAGGTGTTACATGTATGAACTCGAGATCGGTAAAGACAGGAAATCTTACCCTGTTTGGGATCAAATTGGAGACTTTTACATTTCTTATATCTTCTGCTTGGGGAAATCTGAATTTTTCTCTCTCAAAACCAGCATGGATAGTTGGTTGTATCAATTTATTATTACTTGTGTGCCGACATTACTTTAACCCCCCCCCCCCAAAAAAGCATTGTATTGGACATCCTTAAGAGGGTTCAGGTTTGGTCAGATGAAGGATCACGCCAATTAAAGGGAAGATAATCAGAAGATAATGAATATAAGGTATTATTTTAAAAATTACATTATTTCTAGAATCACAGCCTCAAAAACGAGGAAAAATAAACTGTATATACAAATCGTTTAAAAGAATATTAAAAACAATTATGAAAAATTTACATTTTGGTGTGATTTCAAAATATGGTTTCTAGGGCTAGGGCTGGGGAACATTAAGGGAAATATGAAGACCAGCGAGGCTACAGATTGTTAAAATGATAATGTACAAGGATCCCTTTGTAATCTGGATTTGATTTTATCAAATATTACCCACAGGGCCTCAATAAGGATAAGGTTGATCTTTCTGGAAGAATTGATGTGAAAAACCTTTTGAAATTTCATCTAACACAAGGCTATATAAATTGGTATTAAAATGAGAGAAAAATAGAAAGTTTGTCCAAGTCTGCGCTCGGTGTTTTCCTGAAGAAAATCTGCCATTTTACACCAGCTGCAGTATTTAAAAAATGGCAGACTTCTGTATCTAGGTAATTTTGGTCAAACTGCATGGAAACAACAACTGAATTGCATCTTGGGTAAACTACAGGTAATTGTAAATTTTGATGGGCAAATAGAGTCCTTATTATATATAGTGTTCCTTGTTTGAATTATTCCCCATGCACGGGGCTAGATCCAACATGAAAGAGGTCAAAATATCTACTATAGAAATCTTATGAGTCTTTTGCAAGCATCCTACGTACTGGTGTGTACATTTTTTTCTGGAATAGGTCTAGGCTGGATTTTCTATGTACGAAGTAATGATTCGGTGAGCTTTCTGGTCCACTGACCTCTAATGAGTCTATAATCAGTATGAGGTCACACGGGATGCGCATGATACGTATACATGTAAATTATTTCAGCTCTTTTAATAAATGATTTTTAATCATAATGGTAGAAATTTACAGTTTGTAGTACACTGGAAATTCAATCAAAATGTCGGTCCGTAGACGGTCTGTGTGCGAGTTCCCACGACACTTGGCGTCATGATCATAGCCTATCTATTTTAGATACAAAGGTCAAGAGAACTTAATGACACTGATGTGAAAAAAGTGTGCCCGGGCCTTAACTTAAACAGATCTTCTTTCCACGCATAGTCACCAAACCACACACACACACACACAGAGAGAGAGAGAGACTTGCTATGTGGAATGAGGATGACCCCTATAGAATTTGAAGTCAAAGGTCAAGAAAACTGGATTCTTAACATGGGAATTATGTTCCTTTTCACCAGAAACGTGATGTAAAGGTCGTTACAAGTAAACTGCACACTGGTATAATTAGATGGTTTCTGGACTTTTTAAATGATTTTAAATTGCCAAACTTCACAAATAGACTCGCTATGGGATGAGGAGGATTCCTGTCGACTTTGAACTCTAGAAGTCAAGCAAGTAGGACTCTGATATAGAAAAATGATTTCTGCGTAGTAATTCCCCATTTCACCTGAATTCACAATGCATAACTGCCAAAAAGGGAATACATCTTCAACAATAAACTACTTTGATATCTGCCCATTTTGATTGCGCTCTCGGAGAGGGGGGAGGGGGATATCAGTTCACCTTGGATAGATCTAGTTGTTCTATTTACATTTTATAGTTCTGTTCACAATTTATACACGATTAAAGGAAGGACACGTAACTATAGATGTGGATAGATTTTGTTTGTTACAACTCTAACTAGTCTTACTCAGGTTTGTGCTTTGTTCGAGTAATCAGGTGATGCGACGGACAGAATCTGTACACAGGTACTCGACGTTTTAAATATCTATAATAAATAAAAAATTGTCTTCCTGTAAACATGATATTCAATATATTATGTTTACAGGAAGACATTTTTTTTATTATAGATATTTAAAACGTCGAGTGCCTGTGAATCTGTACTATAAACGGGTTCGTTAGAATATAGACGGCCTAGTATTGTCAGAATTATACTTTGAACACTGATCATTACAAGTCCCACAACATAAATATATGTTATTTTCCTAAAGTAGCGTATCAGAAACCCTTGGTTGGCGAAGGTGACGACTCAATCACTACGGATATAATTGCCTACATTTTCACAATTATTTCCCTAATAGCAGAGGGTGGGAGGGGTGTCTATTGTTGCGATCCTAAGCTAAGTGTATAGAGACACGGCTGTTGGACCATCATAATATTAGTAGTAGCTTCGTAGTATTGCCAACATAATTTTAGACATCCATGTCCAGTCGTTGGGCTAACATGATATTACATATCCAGCCGTTGCAGGCCAACTCCGTTTTTCAGGAGGGGGGGGGGGGGGGTGAAGAGAAGATAACATAACTTGTCTAAAATTCTTGACAAGCAAACAAAATTAAAATAGAATAAGATATTAAAAACACCACATGTTAAAATTTCACTCAACTTCAAAATCTTCAATCGGATATCGATCAAAATTAAAGGTTGTCATTTCTACAATATTCCATATTCTGTTACATTATGAACCTACATTGTCTGAGAAAAATCCCACAAGGGACACATGGATAAATTACTGACAAAAATCATTGTATATTCATATTATTTTCCCATCATCTTAGAAAAACTCTTCAGCAATATTGTAAATTCTGTTTTTCTCAGAGTTCTGTGCATCCCTATTTTCCCGGGGGAAATCATTCTCGCGGCATTGTGAAAAATAACTTTAGGCAATTGAGATAATTTTTCGATATGAAGACCACGTTAAACCAAAAATATGTCATTTGCATACAGTGCCACAATATCTTTAGATTATAGCCCAAATTCTTTTCAGCAATTCACTTAAATACTATATTCAAACTACTTTTTGTAGAATTTCCCATAAACTACAATTCAAGCACAGGTTGCAGGCCATTTCAGTTGCGTCATAATTCTCTCAGATTCCAATATTGTTATGGACTAGGTATTAGGTTTGAAAATACACCAGCACTGGTACATTCTACAGAATCCAGGTGTAAGATTATCAAGGCTAGAATTTGCCAAATTAGTTGGCAAGTATTCCCGTTTACACGTAGTATGATTATGGTTGTACAGTCCTGAAAGCTGACTGAGAGTCAGAGAGTGTGGATGGATAATTAAGGTTGTTAAGTATATCAATAAATCTAAAGGTGACCCAGGTGAGCGCTGTAGCCTATACGCACCGCTTGAATAAGATCTAATAACCCTCGATTTTCTGTAAACGATTAAATCTTTATTTTTGGAAAGCGATTTTTATTCGACACAAATCCATACTTCGTAGTTTATTTTAGAGGTATATCGGCAATACTGCTTTATATCCAATTTATTTTACTATTATATCAATAACGAACCATAAGAAAAAATCAAGCATATTACAAAAGAAAATGTACTCAATGGGGCCGAATTCGGTTCTATGTTCGATTTTTATTCCTTTGCCAGTCGAAGAAAATACTGTTAACCTCATCCCATATAATATATGAAAGTATTATGGTCTATGACCATTTCGATAAGTGACTTCCATTTGTTGCAAGTAATTCTAAGCCATTTCCATTATTGAACTAATTATATCACAACTGTGTATTCAATCATGTGCTTGTTGCTAGGAGTATAAACTATTAAGGACCTCAGTGCATCCCAGTACACGTATAGATAGCGGACACTAAATGAATTCTCTCATCTGTCTAGTATGAATAGATATCTGATGAAGCGACTCACAGAATCTGATATACTGTGTATACACGCACATGTGCTAAATCGGGCAGCAAATAAAAAAAATAGACGAATTATGATTGTACCAATACCATATCATACTATCTAATTTACGTAATACAGGCATCATATTTATATTCACGTACAGTCAAATCTGTGTATATTTAAAACATCTTTGTTTGTCCATAATATCCACACCTAGTTAAGTCCGCTCATATACACATACAATTAGGCCTGTTTATATCCACCTACAGTTAAGTATGTTCATATCCACCCACAGTTAAGTATGTTCATATCCACATACAGTTAAGTTTGTTCATATCCACATACAGTTAGGTCTGTTCATATCCACGTACAGTTAAGATTGTTCATATCCACATACAGTTAGGTTTGTTCATATCCACGCACAGTTATGTCTGTTCATATCCACATAAAGCTATGTCTGTTTATATCCACATACAGTTAGGTCTGTTCATATCCACATACAGTTAGGTCTGTTTATATCCACACAAAGTTAGGTTTGTTCATATCCACATACAGCTATGTCTGTTCATATCCACCCACAGTTAAGTATGTTCATATCCACGTACAGTTATCTGTTCATATCCACATACAATTAAGTATGTACATATTCACGCACAGTTAAGTATGTTCATATCCATGCACAGTTAAGTATATTCATTTCCACATACAGTTAGGTCTGTTCATATCCACGTACAGTTAAGATTGTTCTTATCCAGATACAGTTAGGTTTGTTCATATCCACATACAGTTATGTCTGTTCATATCCACCCACAGTTAAGTATGTTCATATCCACATACAGTTATGTCTGTTCATATCCACGTACAGTTATCTGTTCATATCCACATACAGTTAAGTATGTACATATTCACGCACAGTTAAGTATGTTCATATCCATGCACAGTTAAGTATATTCATTTCCACATGCAGTTAGGTCTGTTCATATCCACGTACAGTTAAGATTGTTCATATCCACATACAGTTAGGTTTGTTCATATCCACATACAGTTAGGTCTGTCCATATCCACATACATTTAAGTTTGTTCATATCCACTTACAGTTATGTCTGTTCATATCCACCCACAGTTAAGTATGTTCATATCCACGCAGTTAGGTCTTTTCATATTCACGTACAGTTATCTGTTCATATCCACATACAGTTAAGTATGTACATATTCACGCACAGTTAAGTATGTTAATATCCATGCACAGTTAAGTATATTCATTTCCACATGCAGTTAGGTCTATTCATATCCACGTACAGTTATGTCTGTTTATATCCACGTGCAGTTAGGTCTGTTCATATCCACATACAGTTATGTCTGTTCATATCCACATACAGTTATATATGTTCATATCCACATACAGTTAGGTCTGTTCATATCAACCCACAGTTAGGTTTGTTCATATCCACATAATTATGTCTGTTCATATCCACATACAGTTATGTCTGTTTATATCCACGTGCAGTTAGGTCTGTTCATATCCACATACAGTTATGTCTGTTCATATCCACATACAGCTATGTCTGTTTATATCCACATACAGTTAGGTTTGTTCATAACCACATACAGCTATGTCTGTTCATATCCACACACAATTAGGTTTGTTCATATCCACACAAAGTTATGTCTGTTCATATCCATATACAGTTATGTCTGTTTATATCCACGTGCAGTTAGGTCTGTTCATATCCACGTGCAGTTATGTCTGTCCATATCCACCCACAGTTAAGTATGTTCATATCCACGTACAGTTAGGTCTGTTTATATCCACATACAGCTATGTCTGTTCATATCCACGTACAGTTAGGTCTGTTTATATCCACCCACAGTTAGGTCTGTTCATATCCACATACAGTTATGTATGTTCATATCCACATACAGTGAAGTTTGTTCATATCCACATACAGCTATGTCTGTTCATATCTACATACAGTTATCTGTTCATATCCACATACAGTTAAGATTGTTCATATCCACATACAGTTATGTCTGTTCATATCTTCATACAGTTATCTGTTCATATCCACATATATACAGTTAAGTTTGTTCATATCCACGTACAGTTAGGTCTATTCATATACATATAGTTAAGGTCTGTTCATATTCCCATACAGTTAAGTATTTTCATATCCACATGCAATTAAGTTTGTTCATATAGACCTACGTAAAGTTAGGTCTGTTCACATTCACGTACAGTTAGGTTTGTTCATTTCCACGTACAGTTAGGCATGTTCATATCCACGCACAGTTTAGTTTGTTCATATCCACGCACAGTTAAGTTTGTTTATATCCACGTACAGTTAGGTTTGTTCATTTCCACTGCAGTTAGGTATGTTCATATCCACGTACGGTTAAGTACATGTATGTTCATATCCACTTGCAGTTAGGTTTGTCTATATCCGCATACAGTTAAGTTTGTTCATATCCACGCACAGTTAAGTTTGTTTATATCCACGTACAGTTAGGTTTGTTCATTTCCACTACAGTTAGGTCTGTTCATATCCACGTACAGTTAAGTACATGTATGTTCATATCCACTTGCAGTTAGGTTTGTCTATATCCGCATACAGTTAGGTCTGTTGACATGTATTTATCCACGTACAGATATGATTTTAAGCTTTTTTAAAAATGTATTTATTTTGACTGCCCCGTCGGTTGGCGGAGCTGCCAGGCTCCCAGGAAAATTTACCACATTATCCAGCCCCACGTCTCGGCATTGTTTAAATTACTACCCGGGATTGATATTTTGTTTTATTAAGCAATCAATTTTATTAATTTTCCATTTCTGCATGTAATAATGTTGCCATGGTGCTGATTTTTATCGTGTTTGTTATAACACACATCAGCATCGGCTTGTGAGAAAGGAGAGGTCGGCACTTCCAATGTCGAAGTTTGTGTTTTCTTGTATGTCCTAGAGTGATGTGACGACTTTGAAGCATGCCCAAACAGTGGATTCCAGAGGCATATTTACAGACCGACATCCAAACTCAAATATGATTTATTTGAACATGCGATTAGAATTTATGTACATTGCTTTAAAAAAAACTATTTTAACGAGTACTCAACTATGAAAATTTTAGTCGATGAAGTAAAGAAGATGATTTTAAGATACTGAGTTCTAATGACAAACGATACTGTACCTGTGATTTTCACGAGTTATTTTCAGTTTTAAAGTTTCCTAAATACCCGCAGTGGTGGGTTTTCTTCGCCTTATATACCAGCGTTTTAACTGTTTTTACTTCCAGTAAGACCAAAATGCGCCTACAGTGGAGGCATTATCAAATAATCTTGAATAATCTTCCTAATGTATTATTACAATTTAGCAAGATTTTTTTCAAAATTACGTACGACAGTCAACGATCCATTGAGTTGACCCTCGTGAGCGATAAAATTTGTGGACCTCTTGTCCCCCTTCCTCCAACCCCCCCCCCCCCTCCAACCCCCCCCCCCCCCTCCAACCCCCCCCCCCCCCCCCCCCCCCCCACACACACACACATTTTATTTGATCATCAGATGAGGTTTGGTCATCATCGTGCTGGGCATACATCAGATGAGGTTTGGTCATCATCGTGCTGGGCATACAGGGCGATTCTTGATTAGCAGGCATCAGCTGCATAAAATGGCAAAGGTGATATTTCGCCATTAGCCAAACGATTTGGAAATAGACATCAGGGCAGATGTATATTGAAGTCTTTACATGAGCATTTGTAATTGGCGATGGAAAATTATAACAAATGGCAATTTTAGGTTGTAATCGCTCAACATGAAACATGAAACAAAATTAGTAATTAGCAACTGGAAAGTCGGGTAAGATTTTCTGCATGTCCAATTTCTCTGTAGACATCATGTTTTGTAGTCGATTGACTAGAGAACCGTGGACAACATCGCTTATTAGTTTGGTCCGATGTTTGCCGAAGGAAGCATGGTATGAAGAAAGTTCAAGCCATACAACACGAGGATATTTACACAATCAATCGACATCCATACCCACGTGGTTCAATATTCTTTGAATGTGGCCCGTACTGACTGTTGGGTCATGGTGTAAATAAACTTGAATCTACTCGACATGAAAATGCTTGCATATTAATCAAACTTAAAAATTATACTTTCGTGGTTCTTTCGAAGACTTAGAACTATATATATTTATGTTCCTTTGTAAAAATCAAAATCCCTATTGTGGTCCCTCCCAAACTTCAGGGGTCATGATGTGAACAAAATTGAATTGTATATTTATGTAACATTTTGTATCCTTGAGATACTTGAGGAGAAGATTTCAAAAGAATTATCTTGTATATGTCTCTCTAGCTCTTCCAGGAGCCCAGGCGTCACATGATGTGAACAAATGTGAACTTACATTAAATGATCGTCTATGTGTATCAATTTGACATATTGCACCCATGTGGTTCTTGGGAAGAATCTCTCTCTCTCTCTCTCTCTATATATATATATACAGTCAAAACTGCCATAGCGACCCACTGTATTAAGCGACTCACTGTCGTATGTGACCATAAAAAGTTCCCCCCCAAGACGTTACTCTATATATTGTACCTGTATTAAACGACCACCTGTCTGACGCGACCAACGACCATGATTTTTACAACCTTTTCGTGTATTTTCACGAAATTTGACCTCTATTTAACGACTGTATATTTTTCGACTACAACGTGATTAGGCCTACTACTTTCGATTTCAGTTGAGCCGACTATTCTGGGAATTATCGCCCCTAACACTTTCGTTTTCAAACGCACGACTATTCTGGGAATTATCGCCCCTAACACTTTCGTTTTGATACGCACAGTTTGGCAATGATCTTGTTTAGTCGGCCCTCTGAATAAATTATTATACCTAAGCTGTCAACATGCAGTGTCGTGTGTGGTTAATTAATAAAACCCGAGTTGATGTTTATTTAACAAAATCAAGGATCAGGGAATCAAGGCCGGTGTATTTGAAGGTGTGAATTTCGACAAACTTTAAGAAGTGCCGGGTAGGCTAGATCGGAAATGAAAATCTACCACTTGTTATACCATTATGTTCAACAGAGTAAAAATTTGCCCCATTGTGATATAAATCAGGTAAATATTGTGCTTAGGACTGAAATTTTAAACGGAGTATTCGCAGTTTTTCCTGCATGAGATACTAGAGGTTTCCAGAATAATGACCGGAATTAGCGGCTCACTTCGACATGTCCCGAGTATTTGACACGTCCGAGTTCAAGAAAATTGCCTGCATTAGTTCTAAGCTTAAAGGATTTGCTGTGCATGTACAATTGATATTGTGATTTATTTAATGTTTCTCAAATTGAAAACATTTTTCCAGCATGTATTGTACAAAAGGAGACGCAACACTTCACCATCTGCTTTCTTACCACAAGCATTGCATTTTTTAGTCACACTGTACAAGTATGCTATACATAAATACTCTTTACAACAAAGTGTTTTTAAGTTTTAGAAAATCTACATGCAGTTCATAAATAATTTTTAAATCTCATGTAGATGTGTAATATGAAATGCATGCAAAGTTTATCATTCTTAAATAGATTAAAAATGTAATTTTTTATGAATAAAAAATTATGATACAACACATCATATTCTAGTTTTTTAACAACAGTGTATTATTAATTTTATTTTACAACTATTAAAACCGTACTTGATATTCTTAATGATAAATTCCAAATACATGTAGTCATTTTCTCCATTATACAAATTATTTACGAAATTTTATCCATTAACTGCGGAAAATAGGCAACCTGTATTAAGAGACCACCTGTCATATGTGACCTTTTTTCCATTCTCCGTTGGACGGTCTGTTAATACAGGTTTGACTATCTGTGTATATATATATATATATATATATATATATATATATATATATATATATATATAATATATATATACATACACATATAAAGTGAGCTAAAAAGGTGTCATACGAAGATACGTTAGGAAAATATTTTTTTTAGGCGCCATCTGTAAGTGGTTACATTACATGTATATGCGAGGCAAACGCCGGACAATAAGTGGAGTGGACATCGCCAGATAAAATGTTTTCTTAACGTAGCACTTATAGGCTATATAATAGTATAACTCTTGTTCTTGAAATACCATAATTCGGATATCCGATAAAAAATAAATAATTTTCATCTGCGAGATCATTCCCTCGTTAAAGAGTCGCTGTAGGTTTATATTGTCTTGCTCGTTCCTCAATCCAAACGTGCACGTGATAATTCACAAGACTTAAGCATTAATTTTTAAACGTATTTCCAGACAAAAATATTTCTAAAGTAATGCAAATCAAAGGCGTTTTAACACAAAAAAAGGACATAATTACGTGAATGAAAAGCGAAATAACGCAAAACAAAGGCGAAATAACGCAAAACAAAGGCGAAATAACGCAAAACAAAGGTGTAATAACGCGAAACAAAGGTGTAATAACGCGAAACAAAGGTTTAATAACGCGAAACAAAGGTGTAATAACGCAAAACAAAGGTGTAATAACGCAAAACAAAGGTGTAATAACACAAAACAAAGGCGAAATAACACAAAACAAAGGCGAAATAACACAAAACAAAGGCGTAATAACACAAAACAAAGGTGTAATAACGCAAAAAAGTGTAATAGAGCAAAACAAAGGCGTAATAACGCAAAACAAAGGCGTAATAACACAAAACAAGGCGAAATAACACAAAACAAAGGCGTAATAACGCAAAACAAAGGTGTAATCGAGCAAAACAACGGCACAACAGGGATTTAAAAGGCGTGTATAATGCAAAAGGCGTAAAAACGCAAAAGGCACGTACAGTGTATAACGCAAAATGCGTAATAGCGCAAACCAAAGGCTTAATACTTCACTTGTAATGTGTATACAAGTATATAAACAGTGTATGTTGAATACTGTGTCATATAGTGAATTGTAACTTTCTCGTTACCTCATTTTACTAGATGTGTATTCATTATATAAATAGTGCATGTAATTGACGGCAACATTAAAAAATTTCACTCCGAGAAAACTAAAGTCACAGGCGTTTCTGTAAATAGAGTTGTGACGTCTATATATAAGAATATCAACACAAGGTACACTTTGTATTTGCAATGTGCAATGTCGGTCACTTGCACTTCCAAGGACTTTAATGTATTACGTTGGGATAATTTTCAAAATACGCATTTTTCCCCTTCCTTGGCTCTGCCCTGACCCTCTTGTATCAAATCTATTTTTATAATAGATATTTAATTGTACAAAGGTCTACTACATGTAGATATTCATGATTGTAACTTCTTTCTCTGTCCTTTGGGAAAATCGTCGGTCACATATCAACATTGGACGCTGTATTAGGAAAAAAGAAAGCGTTTTGGATTAGGCACTGAAAAGTGTGTGTGTGTCCTTAAGAGAAGATAGGATACTCTATTCATTTTCTCTTATATTATGAAGATTTTTACTTTTTAAAAAATCGAGTAAAATATCCTTATTACGTATTTCGTGAAGATTTTTATTTCTTATCACATATTAGAAAGTAGAAAAAAAAATCTACACCATCTACCAATATAAGGAGCACATCCCAATCATTAAATCCACGAAATAATAACAGGGGCTAAGCCCGTTCTCCGTGATACCATATAGATTTATGGTATCACAGAGTTCGGGCCCAAAATGGGCTTAGCCCCTGTGGTTATATTACTCCCTTTAACTTCGCGTTATTACGTCTGCTTTCTTTCGCGTTATCACGCCTTCTAAATCCGCGTTACTATATCTTCTTTCATATTGTAACACCTTTCTTTCGCGTTATTACACATTTCTTTCGCGTTATTTTACTTTTCTTCCGCGCTATTAAACCTTTAAAAATCTTTCGTTTGAAATGATCCTAGTAAGCTTTTGTGACCTTGCATAAAATTCAGGGTTACTTTTTATTTCAAAGGTTAAGGTCATATGATACCCACAGATTTTGGACGCATCAAATGAAGTAGGATTTTGCTGTGTTTACGTGGGATTTTCTATTAGCTGATCAAACAACAATGTAAATCGGTCATTTATACAATAAAATGACGTTGGTGAAGGATTTCTATTTTTGGGTACCTGTAATGCTTTTCCATCGAATTCTCAATTGAATAATGCAAAAGTAAAGGTGTATCCGTTCACACTCACTGGGAATCCTACATATCTTGTACACAATAAATTAAACTATGCCTTTGTCCAACTTTCAAAAATGTAACCTTTTATAAAGGTTTGCAGAGCTTTTTATTGGTTTTCAAGGTTAAATGTAAAAGGTTTTAAAATGACATGTAGTCAAAATTTAAGCTTGTAACATTTCTTATGCTATATTTATAAATTTTTCAGGATTGGTACCTTGAATGACAACCTGATTTCATTTGGTTTTCAAACAGAACTGCATCAAACCAACAGAACTGTATCAAACCAACAGAAATGTAGTCCTGCAGGTTCTGATTGGTTTTCAAGGTTATACGTTGATGGTCAAGGTCAACAGAATGGAAATTTAGATATAGTGTACAATATTTTGACTGTATATGATACCTCGTTTTCTTTACACTTGCTGCACATAAATCAGCCACCATATTTTGCCTGATTTAAATCATTTAATATTTTTCTGTCAAAAATAGTTTCTTAACATTGTGTAACAATACATGCATAAAATATAAATGTCTATTATTGCACATCCAGATGTTCTTGTTTTCACTCCTTATTGTGCAAACTGGCTCCTGAACTCATCAAACATGTAACTCGGAACATGGCCCTCTATCACCTGTAAAACAGACAGACCCACAAATAATTATTACATCTAATAAAATGGTGGATCAAGCAGTTAAAAGCTTAGCATATATCTCCATAAACGATAAAAGTATGAGAAATCCTGCATATTGGGTACTCCTGGTGACAACTATATTCAATTCCTTTTCTTTATGTCTGTGTCTAGTCTCACAGGTACAGTGTATACACTGCAGATTCAAATTATTTTACGCGATTACTTAATATCCCGAAATTACTCGTATACGCCAAATCGCAAGAACATAAATTCGCGATTCCTCTGTTGATCACGAGTTTTTATATGTATTTTAGCAATATCAAAATAAAAGCGAGTAATTTTAATTCACGAGTGATGCTTCTCGTGAAATTATGCAATAATAAATTTCTCCCGTATATTTAGGAATTTACAGTACTGTATGTATTATAACTTGTATTATCTCCCCTCGTTTACTAGCTATCTAATTCGTAAAATGTATGTGTGTATGTATGGGTATGTATTATAACTTGTTATCTCCCCTCATTTATCTACTTAATACAGTGTATGCATGATAGCGTGTGTCATCATGCAGTTCGCATTTTTAATGGCTTTTTCGATGATGTGCGAGGCAGTTTTAAAATGAGCAATGATGAAAAAGAATTTGATAACAACTTCATGAAAGGGATGAAGCACAAACCGAACATCCCGTAGAAATATTTCACGACAAATTTTGTAAAACGATCAACAAAAAGATGAGTTTTAAGCAAAATACCAAGAGTTGCATTAATTACAATCAGCATAACTAACCTCCGTCTGCAGAACTGAGGTCAATTACGCTGACCTAACTGTCTCAAACATCAGCTTTCGCATTTTCACTGAACAAAATTTGTAAACGGATGCAATTTTAAACAGTTTGAGACTGGTCTTGGTGCATAGTGGGGTACCCAAGGTTCATTACATTTTGTTCCTTCCTCTATCATGGGTATTCCACGATGGTCTCAATGACGACGATGGTCTCAATGAAACACTTCAACTTTCTGAAACAACTTGCATACCTTTCTTGATAGTCCACTGTAAAAGATAAAGTCTTCCAGGAATACAAGGACATTGAGGACCTCTTGGGACCCCTCCTGTGTCTTGGACCTGCAAATCATTAAACTTGCTAAAATTTGAGGATCATTACAAGTTTGATTAACTCTGACATCTTTCACCATTAAGAATGGATTCTACGTTATAAGTTTAGACTATATTAATTCCGAGGCTTTGTACAGCTTTATTTTGGATGTTTTCATCATAATTTGATTTTCCCCTCACCCTGGTAGCGTGTCCACCAAAGACCTGGCATACTGTCCTAAGAAAGCTAGGAATATGTCCGTGTTCTCTTTATGATACTGCTTCAGTAGAGTCAGACAACCAATCACGAAGGGAGGCCCATCCAGGGGGTCCGTGGCCTTCTTACTCACCATGCCACCTGGTGTACAAAATTCACTATCACATTAGTCTCTTTACAGGTTGAGTTTTAAAAGACATCTTTGTATAGGATTCTGTCTTCCTCAAAGCTCCATTTTATTTGGAAAGTTTTGGTATTTGATACATACAAGAAAACAAATGTTACATGTGGAGGTTTTAAAGAGACATTAAATTATCCAGAAATAGAAAGAAGAAGAGTACTGTCAACCAGCCTTTAAAATAAATAAATGGGATAAACGTCTGTGAGCACCACTATTTGTCAATGCAAACCAGTCATTATGTTAATTAGGCCTGTTTATTGTGAGCTACCTCATGATATGGTATGCATCATGGTAGGACCTATATCACAATACAGTTGTCATGATATCTTAAAGATTTCTAAGTTTTCTGTTGTTTATTTTGTAGTGGTAGTACATTTAACAGTATTACTTCCACGATAAAAAAAAAACCCACAAGACCTACTGTATTAACATGTTCATTAATTGTACACATATCAAAGTTACAAAGGAAAATGGCTAAAATAATAAGGGTTAAAACACTTTTAAACTTATGCCACAATCAGAATCATTCCAGATTAATGACAAAATGTAGCTTACAACTGTATCATGATATCATACAAACAATACAATATGCATATCATAAAGACTTGTTATCAATACAAAAAATATATTGTCGTATTGTGACACCTAAAATATTTATATTGTCGTATTGTGACACCTAAAATATTTATATTGTCGTATTGTGACACCTAAAATATTTATGTAGAGGGTCTAAATATTGGTTCACACACAAATATCAATTGTCGCAAACATATTTCCAATCAGAAGTTTGTGAATACATGTAAAAGTTGAATTAGATCTAGCCATTATCACTTACTAATGGTTTTGCTGTATGCCAGTTTGGGAAGATGGGATATCACTAACAAGAAGTTGAAGAAAGAAAAAAATGGCAGCCGTTTTGTAGTTACATATATCTGAAGAAGAAAAAATACAAAATTAAAGAACTTTTAAAGATTTGGCACTGTTATAAAATGATATTGCTTTCCCTAAAAGAAATGATTCATCAATATCTGTCTGTTTATGACACGTAATTCTGAAGTTTATGAGAATCGTGAATTGGGATAATCCCCCTTTATTAATCATCTGGAAACAAGAGATAAGGCTTGCCTTTTTTAGTGGGTCATGAAAACCAGCTGATTCCAAATAGGAGGATAATTCAAACATCAGAGGGTTTTCTTCTTTGGGGTAGGGTAAAGTAGGATCTTGATAATGCCTCTCAATGTCTGCTATCAGAGCACTAAAATGGTGATCATAAGAACAGACTTTATTATCAATATATCACAGCCATTAATTATTTTTCCTTCTTTGTTATTAGTTATGTATAAAGCTATTGCAAACTGTTCTCATTATTAAAACTCTGTATATAGAATATTGTGACTGCATGTAATCGAGACTATTTATGACCAAACAAATGTCAAAGATATGAATATAACATCAAAAATATGAATATTTGGTTCTCACTCATTCATGGCTTGTAGGGCACCAGAAAATATTTTTGAGTCAAATTTGCAGGATGTGTTTAATTCATGTCCGATCTGTCTTCTAAGCAACTGCATCTGTCCAACCTGATGTAAAAAAAAAAAAAAAAAAAAAATGCAATGTGTGAACTTAATTTTTATCATATGAATTCTTTCCAATGAATGACACAGAGTCTAGCCTGACTGGCAAAACTGCAGGATTTATGGAATATTGATAAAGAGTGTGAACAAGATGAACAATTGAATTGAAAATAGTTCATAACTTGTGACAGTCATTCAAAAGAAATACCTTTAAGATAATATCAAGAAATGATGGCCATATTTTCACCATTTTTGACATCATGCTAGCATACAATTTCTGTGGGTGGGCTGAAAAAACAAGCATCAATTTACACATACAAATTGCACAAAGTCTCTACAATGGTCAATATATTCAACTTCAACATTCCCTGACCTACGACTGCCTTCACATGCCCTAGACTCTTTGAGAAGGAATCTAAAAGGTCATGATATTGTCTGTCTTTGGCATTGTTCAATAGTCTGGTACACATTCCTTGAAATGTCTGGAGTTCCTTTACAATCATAAAACACAGCAAACGGTCCAGTCCTGCCAAGCCGAAACTTCCCACTGACTTCTGAAGACAGAAAATTACATCCTTCTTCATATGATTTTTACATTATCATTTTAAAAAACTAATTATGTACCTGATTTTCTACATATGAGAGACACATGTGTAATATTTAAATGATCATTACCTGTAACTTTTGAAAAAGTGTTCTATTAACTTGTTCAGATTTGGTCTTGACATCATACCAGGCCTTCATTTGGTCAATATATGCTGTGACTCTATAAAGAAAACAAGAGGCCTATTGGACCACAATGCTCACCTGAATCAAATTAACTCTGAAATCGCTACCGTTGATCCCAAATGGTATCATGACATTTACTCTACATCAGAATTGGTAGATCAATATGAATATGCTTATCATAGAGCAATAATATTAAAATGCTTTCATACATTACTGATTTGAGAAAAAATTGATACATTTGTTGTTTCAGAAGAGATTTTAAACTGGTTTCCCTGTGTATTCCAATGAAAGTTTCAGCCTCTGTCCGTGGCCTCAATCTAAGCCCGAAAACACACTTATATCTACACTGTTGTGTAATGCCAGGTCCAGTGGTTCAAGAGAAGATTTTAAAATAAGCCCACTTCATTTTTCAATGTTCCCTAATTATTTCCCCTTGAAAAAGAAAGGACAAACAAAACTTGAAAGACCTTTCCCTTTGGATGTTTTGCATTAAGTCTGACTGAAATTGGCCCTGTGGTTCTTCAGAAGATTTTTAAAACAACTTCTAATTTTTCATGATTCTCATTATCTCCCTTTAAAGAGAATACTAATAGGGTCCTTCATTTCAACAAATTTGAATCCCCTTCACCTAAGAATGCTATTTGTCAAGTTTGGCTGAAAATGGCCCGGTAATTTCTGAAAAGAAGATAATTATGTGAAAAATTAATGCCAATCACAATGGCATACATCTTGTGAAGATAAACCACCTATGACAAATTTTGATCAGAAAAGCTCAGGTGAGCTCTTGGTTCAGGTGAGCTCTTGGTTCAGGTGAGGTAATAAAAAGTTACACAGAAAAACTACACCAATATTTCCTATGATGATCACCTCCAGTATCGTTCAGAACATTCATTTTTGTTTGAACCATGATCATGCTTAAGATCAAATAATGAAAGTAGGAAATTATAAGTTCATCAACTCTCTCTCTCTCTCTCTCTCTCTCTCTCTCTCTCTCTCTCTCTCTCTCTCTCTGTGTGTGTGTGTGTGTGTGTGTGTGTGTGTGATTGGTACCTTGGATCAGTGATCCTGATAATTTCTCTTGCCAGTCTTCCAATGAAGTTGACACTCTCATCAACAGGGGAAAATCTTGGAATGGGGATAGCTGTGGACTGGTACATACTCTGCCAATCCAAAATCTACAACAAAAACCCCTCCAAATTTTGAGTGCAACAGATGCAGAGATGTGTTGAATGTTTTTTTCTGTCTCTCTCTCTTTCTCTCAAAAAAAAAAAATAAAATAAAAAAAAGACATTGAAAATATTTTAAGGTATTTTGAGTGAAAACAAGGTACACTATTTGTCAATCAAAATGATATTCATAACCAAAATTTTACAAATTGCATGATTAATGACTATTTCACTAAAATCCTTTCTATCCAATGAAGTTTTCAAAATATTGCTTAATTAACCAAATCAATAGATGCATACAAATGTTTTTTCACAAGATTTTGTTTTATATAAAACATACAAACAGGGTCTACTGTCTCTTCAGATATATAATTTACTATAAGATAATGTCTATAAATCAGATAATGTATTTTCCTATTCATGATTATTATCATACTATCTTTAAACTGTCATTCTGTAGCAATAAAAATGTGTTTGGATCAATTTGATAATTAAATTATGACGAGACCACGATACCTAGAGCTTAAAACCATGCAGGCAAGGAAAGAGGTGTGCAAACGCCTATTTCTATCTAACTAGGTTGAAACACTAGTGCTGTACATACTGTCTATCATCTACACTGGTGTGTTTTGGTCAGCTCCCAAGAAGAACCCTGGTTAGTCCGATTAGCTAGCAGTAGCTGGTGTGGGTAGAGGGAAATGAAGAGTAGCACTTATACTCATCAAACTCAAAAAAATTCATGAACAAAGTTTTAAGTCCCATGAATTTGTCAGTATTGTCGTGGACCTCTGAACAGGATGGAATAGCTTGAGGTGCATTTGGTGTATTGCTGGTACATGTATATATCACATCTAAGCAGATGTGTTGGTGAAATACAGTGTCCAGAGTGTGGCCACAATCAATGAGGTAAATTTGTCCTTGATGTATGACAATGACCTTTAACAATCAATTAACTTTGACCTTGACCTCTCAATTCATCAAGCATGAAGTTAAAAGTTGAGGACTGACATACTGTAGAGACTGACAAAAATCAATGTGCCCTTGATCTTGAGGACATAAAGAAATACAAAAATCAAGAAAGAAATTGGAGAAGTTCATCCTTCACAAAACTATATTTGGAAATTCTTGGGATCTGTCCCTACCTTTGTCCTGAGAAAGCTGTTACACTCCTGTTCTACATTGTAATTAATGATCCTCGACACCTCCTCCTGCCAGATCTTCAACCCGTAAATATTGACATAGTCCTGAATGTACTCAAAAGACCTTCTAAAGCCATCCATGGTTTCTCCGAGGCTTTGCAGACGTGGCATCAGCTCACTCACCTGTTAATTACAAAATGACGAAATGAAATCAAAAGTGATTATTCATTTGAGAAGACATACACGTTTGATCAATGTTGTACGAACCACTTTTCTTGCAAAGAATATTATTTAGGCAAACTTAAGAAGATTCTCCGACCATGACGTAAAAAAACCCTACCTTAGCCTTCGGATTAAACATCAGTCCTCTATGCAGAGCCAGGGCTACCTGCTGCACCAGTTCTTTACGTATTCCGTCTTCTAAAAGCTGCTTAGGATCTATCTGTAAAGTTGAATTATATTAATATTTACATTAGCATTTTAAATAATTGAACATCTTTTCAAATATCAATTTCTTTGAACTCAAAAACTCACCTTTATTATGCCTACTAATGTTGTTTTCATCATCAAAATTCCTTCTGTAAAAACTGAAATGGCATGTGTGAGTTTGGCTACCTATACAGGACAAAAGAACAATTCATTAAAATCAAATTAAAACTTAACTGTTTACAACTTACAAGCAAATCATAACTCACTACTTACAATTTACATGTATTTCATAACTCAAATGATACACTTTACTTACATAGAATGCTTCCATCGTTGTGCATATGCCCCACCTATGTCTCATTCAAAGCCTTCATACACATTACATATGAACGTTATTTAGTAATTGGAAAATCTTTTCAAAGACTCATAATTACACTTTTATACTTTGCGACCCCCACCCCCACCCCACCCCCTGTGGAATCATGGTCTTAAACAAAGTTGAATCTGCTGTGTAACTACCAAATGCTGTTATTGCAGTCTCTGGTCAGTGGTTTAAAGTAATACATGTAAACAATGAAATAATTCCACCATTTTATCAATATTTCTCAATTTTTTCAAAATGGACAATCATCAATCAGAATAGCTCAAATCAAATGATTGGTTGCCCCAAGTGAATTAAATGACATGAGAATTGGTCAATATTCCTGATGCTTGTTTTCTATGCAATGTAAATCACTAAATATTTAAACAAAAATGTCTTGTTGGATTTATCAGTGAAACAAATGTTCAACATTGTTTATCACCATACACAAAATCATTCTTAAGTCTTTATTTTCAGGTCAAGACAACCTCAACAATTCATGCCAGAATAAAGTTCTCGCAAATAAAAGAGATTTAAAGTATGCATGCACTAAGTATCTTTCACTCACCTCGTATCTTTCATCCAGTTGCGCGAACTCCTTCATTTTGTCTTTCTCCAGCCTGGTGGGAACTTCCTTGATCTGTGTCGTCTGTAGGTGGATGATTTTAGCTAGAAGTCCAAACATGGTCTGAGGAATGATCTGAAATCAAATCAAGTAGAGCAATAGAAATCAATGCAGCCTCAAATTCAGCTCCATTTCCTAATATCTTTTTTTTATTTTCAGATCCAAAATAAAAACTATGACATCAGTTGAAATCTATTTCCAGAATTATTATCATTTTTTAATACTAGTGTCCAGTATGGCATTCTGACACACAACATGGTGAATTTACCTGTAAAACTTTTCTGACGTAAGCCACCAGTTCTCCTGAGTAATACTGTGACACACTGAGAAGATCGGGACTATTGGCTTGGTTAACTCTCAGCAGGGGTAAGTCCAGGGCTGAGGCCATCTAAGAAAGAGGAAAAAGAATTTTAAATTTTATTTACCTTTATCACAAGCACTGTAGTTACATGTACCTTGCAAAAAAAAAAACACCCCCCCCCCCAAAACAACAACCTATAAATCAAGTGCTTACTCCACATATACAATGTAAAAGTAAACTGAGAAACTTTTCAATGGAAATCTAGGTCACTGATCTAGAAACTCTAGTATGACACTGGGTATTGTTATTGAGCATGATATACATCATCAAAAAAATTTTGAAAACTAACAATAATCTTCATAAATATTATGGTTTTTAATTTACAATTGCCCTCAGGGCTGTTCCATTAAAACATGGGGTACCCAGGGAAGGCAGTTTTTTTAAAATTCTATGAGTGATTCACACTGGTGAGATATTGATTCTATGGTGGGTGGCTTTTGTACGAAAATTGCTTTTATGGGTGGTTATTTTACCAAACCATATAACATGTGAGAAAATAATCAGAAGAACGCACGATTGACAGAGGCAATCTTGGTGTTCTGTAAATTATGCTTGAAAGGGAATTGCATGTATTGAATACTGATATAAAGTTCATATCAAGATGAAAAAGTATTTTATGCTGTATTAAGGGAAAAAATTCTGATTTGGCAATATTTTAAATTCTACTTTTCAAATAAATCAATTTGCTTCTATAGGTGCCTATAAAGCTTCATAATTTGCCTCTATGGGTGGATAAGAGTGTACTAAAATCACTTCTATGAGTGGTCATCCTAATTTTCAAGTAACTAGCTTCCCCATCTCATGTATGTTTTGCTGGAACAGCCCTTATGGGAAATACTTGTTTTTGACAATAACAGAAAATAAGACACGATTTCTAAAGAAAACTCCCAGTAAAATTTGGAAAAGATAACTCCTAAATTATGAAAAATTTGGCTATAATACATGAGATGCTTTAAATTATTTGACTTTTGTCTTAACAAATGTTTGAAAACAACAAACAACACAACATCATTCAAAGTCGTGTATATCTGGTAATGTTGTCACCTGGGAATGTCGACTTACTTAGGAAATGAGGAAAATTTCCCCAAATTAAAAACACCAAAATTTGTATTCATATTGATGATACACTTGTTAATTGAATGTGTGCAAATAAAAAATAGAGTGATGGGATTTCAACCACATTTTTTGAGAAAAATTCGCCAAATATTCCTGATGTCAAAATTACTCAATATACACAATGTACAGTGTGTAAGTATATCATTACTCAATATACACAATATACAGTATGTAAGTGTATCATTACTCAATATATACAATATACAGTGTGTAAGTATATCATTACTCAATATACACAATGTACAGTATGTAAGTGTATCATTACTCAATATACACAATATACAGTGTGTAAGTGTATCATTACTCAATATACACAATGTACAGTATGTACATGTAAGTGTATCATTACTCAATATACACAATATACAGTGTGTAAGTATATCATTACTCAATATACACAATGTACAGTATGTAAGTATATCATTACTCAATATACACAATGTACAGTATGTAAGTATATCATTACTCAATATACACAATGTACAGTGTGTAAGTATATCATTATGCACAATATACCATAATTTCATGTCAGTTCCCATCCCCTTACTATAATACACATGTATCATAGGCCCTGCACCCTCATACCTTAAGAAATGTGGCTCGTAGTTTTATGACGAGGGAGGGGTCCTTTTTGATGCCTTGTTGCATGTACATAGTGTAGCTACAAAATAAAAATGACACCATGATATGATATTATAAGCACTAGTAGGTTATCATAACCCAGATCCTCTATAGGCATCTGCTACAGACCTGTAAAAATTACATAATATGATATTATGAGCACTGCTAGGTTATCATAACCCAAGTCTTCTATAGACATCTGCTACAGACCTGTCCATGATGTCCCAGGCGTACGACAAATCACCCACTATCTGCACCGTAATGAGCACCTCCTCCTTAATGTTGATCGTACGTATCATCTGATGGAGGTACTTCCGGGTATCAGCCAGAAACTGCTTCACTTGTAGATTATTTTCCAGCTGGTGAAACTCTTGGACCTGAGGACACGGAAAACAAAAAGAATGTAACCAACTACATTTATGACCAAGTTTAATGAAATCATTATATATTGCCTTCTACAAGTAACTTTATAAGACATAAAGAAACATCAGAGTAATTTTGGTGTTTTTTTTCAAACTAACAATATTTTTTCTACAAATTCAACTGGAATGAATTTAATAGCATAATGAACAAAAAGCACAAAAACTAACTTCTTCCAGAGCCTGAATAAGCTGCACAATTTTTCGTCCAGCAGTTGTAGAATCATCATAATTGAGAGAGGAAATCTGTTTGGCCATTTCTGTAAACCATGCTTGTAGATTGTCTAAAAATAACAAAGTTCAAATTCATGAGTACTATAAATCTTGCAGAAGTACCTCTTGTGTTTTGGAGGAGAAACAGGGGATAGGTCACAGCAGTTGATTCTGTAAAGTATTACAATTGTAGATGAGCAACCTTACCATTTCTCTCCACTCTGGTGAGTGGTTTGGTCCCTGAAAACACTTCTCCAAGCTCCGCCATTCGTTCACTTCCTTCTATCTTGTGGTCCTCCCACTTCTGCTGCTTGTCCATCAACATTTGCTTGAACATCTATAAGTCAAGTAATGTTTATAATCAAAAATATGTGCACCAGAAAAAATAATCAATTCATTAAATTAGATGTAGAAAAACAGTGGATGGAGTGAGAATGAAGCCGTAGATGATGGTTTCATGATAAGGCACAGAGTACACACCTCTTTCAGTTTGAATTCAAATTGTCCTGTGTTCAGAAGAAGCTGGAAGACAGCCAGAGGGTTGTACTTGGAGTCTGTCAGGACTTGTTCTCTCAGGGTTTTACATCTCTTGTTCTGTTCAGCACCTGTTATTTACAAACACTGATTGTACCAATATGACTGTATCTATTTAACATTCTCCTACAGTTTGACAGTTCATTAAGAATTTGGACAGATGATTCATTGTTCTTTTTAAAAACCTATTCAAATCCAAAAGAGCAGATAACTCACTGGGGGAGAGTCCTGAGCTGTGTAACATCAGCCACCGCAGAGCTACATTACTGTCCCGGAGGACATTCATCATTTTAGGAATGTTATCCAAAACAAATTCCTCAGTCAGTACTCCTTCCTTAAGGTATTTGTCCAAGGGAGTCATCAACTTTTGCATCTTTGTGGCATACTTCACAGACTGAACAAACAAAAATGTCCAAATTGTTCATTAGTCATTAAAATTATCCAGTTTTATAGCAATGACTTTCATTCTGCTACTAGAAGTTAAATCAGTGGATGAAGGAATATATTGCCCACCTGCTCCCTGACATTGGAGACCTCTAGAGTGTTGTTCAGCGCAGTACAGGCAGCTCTGTATGGGGCCCACGCATCCAGTAGATTGACAGTCATACCCATGTATACACCAATCACCTAACACCAGGGATGAAGTTGAATGATACAACAGACTTAGTACACAGACGAGAATAAAAAGTGTGTTTTGTGTTACACTTACCCAATTATCTGGAAAATGTTTATCTACAATCTCTCTCATTTTTGCCTGCTGGTTGTGAAGAATATCTGGGTCAAAGTATAAAATGATATACAGCATGCTGGCCTGTGTGCCTAATGCTGTGGACCGGTGCTCGGGGAGAGGGTAGGCTGAGATTTGATTGTAGATGTCATCTGACCGTAAACGACCAATCACCATATTCACAAACTCTGGGTTTATGGGAACTCGGCTAAAAATCCACAAGAGAGAAAGCAAATATACAATTTGATGCTGAAATTCAGAATCAATGAGATACCATAAACAATACAGTAAGAATATAGGTCTCTGCAGAAATTCTGGTCATTGATGAAGTTGTTTTCAGAGGTTTGTTAACTTGAAGAAGAAAAAAAACCTTTTTAAATTTGTTTTACTTTGCATTGATTCTATATACAATGCAAATAACATCAAATTAAATGAAATATAAAAAAAAAACTTTTACATAATCTTGATTTTTATGAAAATCAAAACTGTTTGGAGAAACAAATTATTACTAGGACTTGAAACACAATAAATCTATCAATGAATCGGTTGGTACTTGAAATAGGATTCTGGGTAATTTGGAGGCCTCCGTGCAGTAGCAGTATTCTGGAATCCAGTACCACACAACAGTTTACAGACATCATCAATGTTTGAGTCTCCAGCAGCTGCCTTCTGTGCACTGGTCGTAAATAAAAGAATTATCCATTTTTAATGTACAACAATCAACTGCTTGTGTACAAGAAATTAAACGCATTCTTGATGTCTAAAACCTTACCTATATCTGTAATAGGAAACTAGGATCCGCTCCCTGACTGTGCCTTCTATCTTGTTATCAATGATGATCAACATCACACCATAGAGGAAGAGGGACTCACACTGTTTTATATATACCACATGCAGCAATGTAAACTCTCTTTGAAGTACATGTACAGTTGTATATCAATAGACAAATCTAGGTATTGGGGAATCATTTGAAATTAGGGGAAGGGACAATTTTCAAGGATTGCTAAGATTTTACAGCTTTGTTGGAATCCATATTTTTTTTAAAAATTTAAATCTAGATTTGTCCGTACATTGAATCATCATGGTATTCATTGGGTAGGGTTTCCATAAAACCAGGGAAATTGAGCCTCCATGAATTGTAATGATTTATCCAATAACTAATTGAACAGCACTAAAAATTTATGCATTTAATTATTTCTCACCATAAGCTGCTTTCCATCATCATTGAGAAGGACACTCTCTAAAGTCTGCTGTATGTAAACTCCTTCATCTAAATCCTCTAAGAATCTTAAATTGAAACATTATGCTTAAAATCTGACATGCTGAAGAATAAAAATGTCAAAAAGTACTAGCATACAATTACAGAAAGACGAATCGGCCCATCATTATCTCTTAAAATACATAAATAAAACCATGTATTGATATTGTGTCATATCCTCTGTTTGTATGGTTCTTTGTTACCTGTTTAAATCCACCACATATTTATGAACACTGGCAAATGCTTGATAAAATCTGGTCAATATATCTATATGGTTTTCACGAAATTCTTCATCCAGATCTTGGAGTTCCTGCAAAATAAATGTTTGTAGTATTAAACATGCTAAATTCTGCAAAATTTTCTTTCTTTGTTATGTTTGCCAATAAATGAAATGCATCTCTGGGACAGATCTATATCACACTCTGAGGACACTCATACAAAGTTTCAATCCTTTGTGTTTCACTGTTTGTTATTGAACTCATATATTACAGAGATACATATACAGTAAACAAAAAGTATATGTTATTCAAATTAATCCTCGTTGCTCCATTTAGGAGAACTTGATGTCCAAAAAGTATTAAATACACATGAATAAAAACTTACGGGTTTGCTATCAATCCTGTTGTCATAAAACTCTTGGCTTTTAAAATAAGCGAAATCAAAAATTATATCCCCGTATCTTAATTTGTCTTGTTGTGTTTCAAGTTTAAAAACTGGGGGTATAAAATCCGCTAAACGGCGCAGCTCTGCAATGATCGCATTTCCTCTTGAAACTAATCGCAAAATATTTTGGCCGCAAGGATTGTTTTCAGCCAGAAAATCTGCCATTGCTTCTGTTCGAAATTCTACTTTCACTTTCACAAGGGGGCGTATGTTGTAGGGCACCCAACTACTACCATCCTATGGAGAAAGAATTCAAGTAAACTAACGTTTCACTCCATAAAGTATCTAACATTATGTGCATTTCTCACTTCCATTTAACCAAGGCGCATTGATTAAATAACTACAATTTCTGAAATAATTTGCTCATGTGATGATCATGCTATGATTACGGCGGTCTGCGCCCTCTCACGACGAAATGTCAAACTTCCGGTTAATGCACTTGCCTGTTAACGCAAAGATAAATGATAGCAGCCCGATTATGAATGCATACTTTTCGTATGAGTTATTAAAACCTTATCATGAAAATAAAATAGCAGAGCTAACTGAGCAGTTAAATTCTGTTCCAAATGAAGGAAATAAAGTGAAAGTCAGTCAACTTGTTCAGAAACATAGTATGACTCGCAGTAATTCGAACAGTGCCTTATTCGATTTTTTAAAATTTTTATTTCACCAGGTTTCCATTTCCATTTTATCGATAATAAATATGTACACTGATTTACGGTTATTCTTTTATCTCCTTCCAATGTTAAGCACTTTGACTTATTTTATGCTTTACCATGACTGAAAGTGTTTCCTTACTACAAAACACAAGTGGCTTAGACAAATATGATTTAGACAAATTACTTGTTTCTAAGTCATGACAAACTGTCTGGTCATAGGTAACCTTTGATAAACCAAGTATGAGCCTTAATTGAGTTTGGACCCAAAGTAATGTTTTAACTTTTTTAACATGTGATCTTGATATTGGTAAATGACCTTTGTTCAGGGTCATTACTAACTACCTCTTCATAAGCAACCTTTTCACCATAAGTATAAATTTTCCTTCTATTATGTATCTGTTACAAAATTTAAATTATTTCTAACTTTTTAAAACTAGTTACCTTGACTTTAGAAAAATGATAAGGTTCAAGGTCATGGCACATTAACCTGTACCTTGTACCCGGCAGTGTTTGAAATAATCGTGCGCCCGGCGAGACGTATAAATTTTGCCACGGGCGAATTTTCTTGGTATAGATGCCCGACCGGACGTGTTAAAATTTCCGCTAAATAAAATTTAGATTCATTCATTCAATATTTGATTCCTCTTTGCAGAGAGTATATTAGAAATATATATATTACATTAAGGATGAATCATATAACATATGTACAAATATGAAAATGTGAGTTCAAAGAAGAAAACAAAAAACATTACATAATTACGAGTAAATGAATAAAAGAGAAAGGAAATGTGATATACAAGGAACTCAGTGTATTATTAACTTTTAGTTTAAATTCATATGCACCTTTTGTATATAGCAAATACTTTAATTAAATAATTCCCACATTTTTTTCCCTTCTGCATGTTCTGACAGTGGATAAATTGAGACTTTACCTAACATATATGTATATAAATCGTCTTCATCAAGAGCACAGAATTCTGCACAGATACACAGATCAAGGTTTGTAATATCGTCCCAAAATTGTTCTCTGTTTGAGGAAAAGTTGTGACAACTGCAGGCAATGTGTTTAAACATATCATTATATTCAGAATTACTAAGTTGGCATGTATATGTGTTTCTCATGGGAGGTATTGTCCAGAGTAGGTTTTAATAATTTTGGTTTCTTGTATCGACTATATGATTTTCCAAATTCTTGGCAACCCCTTTCCATCATGTAACTATATAAATCGCGTAAAATCTGAGTCAAGATATGTTCGTTTATTCCATTCACAATCTTCGTAAAGAGAACTAGCGGATTTTACAGTTTCCCCCAGGTATATTTCCTTGGGATGGCAACAGATCCCAAGTAAGATGCAGGATATTGCGTCAAGGAGTATTTGTCCAGAATGACTAGAGTGTCTTTAATGAATTCATATGTGGTTTCCCATGGGTTACACAAACATGTAAAGAGTCTGAAGAGAAATATTTGTTTCGCCAGCACATTGTGAGAGAAATTGCACAGTTTTCCTAAAAACAATAGTTTCTTTTTATCAATTTCAGGTATGATAGATCTGAGACCTAATACCGGTAAGCTTTCACACATATCGGACCGCGTTGATAGATTTAAGCTTTGAATATTTTTAACGATAAAATGTTGAATTCGATGCAACATCTGAAGAGCCTGGGTTTTAAGATAATTCCAAATTTCATATCCATATAATGTAGAAGGTATGGCAACTTTTTTTTTATAAAGATTCACAAGAGTAACTGGATTTGGGATTTTCTGAAGATAAGTGTTTTATGGAGTAATAGGATCGTCTGCCTTTGTCACATGCCTCTTTTGTCCTGTTTAGAGATTTGAAATGAGAGTTTTGCATGTCACTCTTTACAGGGATGATTTCGTCGCCCATTAACCATTGATTTGAGACGACATTGCAAGATTTACCGAATACTATAATACATTATTTTTTTTAAATAGAATCTTCATCTACAAGAAAACTTGTATGCTACATCCAACATATTCTGGAGTGAATGCGGAGTTGATGACAAACGGGCAATATCATCTGCAAGAGTTGGGGTCGATGATTCTATACTATGAATTCCAAAGGTTTTGTTGGTGTGACCAAGTTCGTTAAGTAAATCATTGATATAAAATGTGTATAAAAACCCAGATAAGACACCACCTTGCCGTATTCCTTGAACCAGTCTGATTGTTGGTAATTTACAATTACAACACTTTTGGTATCAATGTGGCAGTCGTCTATCAATGTCCATAATTTCCCCCCTTGATACCTATTTCGTTAACTTTACAAAGCAATATCCCTTTCTCCATACTGTATCAAAGGCTTTTCGGCTGTCTAGAAAACATGCATCTACAGGTGATCCGTTTTCAATGTGATGTAAGATTGTTTCCTGAAGGTTAAATGCAGCTGTGATAGAGCTTAAACCTTTATGAAAACCTTGTTGTTGAGGACTCGGGTATTTCTCTTTGAATGCTACGCTCATAATCTTTGTGTAGATGATTTATTCAAAAACGTTGAATATAGTAGACAATAATGAAATGGGTCGGTAGCTGCATGTCAGGAAAAGTTCTTGAAAATTGGTACTATAAAACCTTAGTGTTTCCATTCTGTATAAATTTTGCCACGGGCAAATAAATTTCTTGGTATAGACGCCCGACCGGACGTGTTGAAATTTCCACTAAATAAAATTTAGATGAATCAAATTCTTTATCGTACCAGTAACAAAGTGGACATACCTCGTCAATATAACTAACTTACGGATTTCGCGCTTCTGCACATAGAGTCGTACATGTATGTGCCCTGAGTGAAACTGTCGTACGTATTCATATACAACAAAATAAAAGAATACCTGCACGCTTTCGTTAACTCGTAAAAGGTTAAAGATTGTGAAAATAATGATAAGAAAAAACATATGTATTTTCATTTTCGCCCTAAGGCCCAAATGGGGGTCAAAATCCTCGTACAATTTACGCACAAACCAAATCATCATTGGAAGATGATTGGTGGTGTCTTGTAGACATGTCGCAATTAGTTTTCAGAATTTTCATCTTTACCCGTGTGTGTGTGTGTAAGGGTGGGGGGTGGGGGGGGGGTGGTAATTAGGGGTTGAAAAACGTTTCAAATGCTTCTAATAGGCTTTTGTACTCACCTATGATATGATATGATTTATTTTTTCAAATTAGGACCCTCTCCGGCATACAGCATACATGATTGTTAACATTTCAATGTTTATAAAAATGATAATAAACAGAAAAGAACAAAAAAAGGAGAGCAAAATATGCACTATTAGTATGAGCAATGTTCATACATGAGACATTTTGAACATGATAATACTTAATGTATTACACGTAAGTACCACCGTGTATCCTAATGCAAAACAGTCAGAAATACACACAGAAAAAATATATATACATGTACAATGTACATAACAATACTACATGTAATAATAGTAAAGGTAGTATTTAAGGACATATGATTAATACTCCACTGTAATGCAAAAGATACCACAGGACGATGTATTGGTACTAGGTCAACATGTCATGTTTATAATGAGTGCATATGTGCAAATATGGTTTCATATTGTTCACACATAATATACAGTAATATACTAGTGGTATGAGCTTAGACAATGTACATAACATGAGACATTACTTGATGTAATATATGTAAGTACCACCGTGTATCCTAATGCAAAACAGTCAGATATGCACACAGGAAGAAAATAATAACAATATATGCAATGAGACAGAATAACAGTAAAGGGCACGTAGTACAAGTACATATGATTGACTGTAATGCAAAAGATACCACAGGACGGTGCATTGGTACTAAGTCAACATGTCATATTTACAATGGGTGCATATGTATAAACATATTGGTTTAAACTTTCATATGATTCATACATTTTATATTGCTTCTTTAATCAAATCGCAAAGGGTTACAAGTACATCAGTATTTTCACAACTGAGTAACAATATTAATCTATTCATGTTGTCAAGACTGGAAAAATGTTCACATTGTTGTTTTATAATTCTATACATGTTCTGTCTGAGTGAGTTATAAGTTAAACATTCAAAAATTAAATGAATTTAATCACCAGTTTTACAAGAAGAACACTTTGTACAAAATCTTAAATGTCTAGGGATTCCTGAATAACGACCTCGTTCTACTGGTAAATTGTGCGTTGATGTACGTAATCTTGTAAGTGCTTTACGTTGTGCAGGTGGTAAGAGTGTTAAAATTCGTTTTAAATTTAACATAAGTTTCAAGTTACTTCTGACATTGCCTCATTCTTTCAAATAATGATGGCATAACAATTCCTTACATCGTTTCTTAAAAATTGATAGGTTATTGATTGCAATATGATTGTTTCTAATTCCAAATAACTTTTGTACGACACCATACCATGACTGATTTTAATGTACAAGCATTACGCTTCTTTGCATGTATGCAGCGTTTAGTAGAGGAAAGGAAGTAATTTTCTAATCTGTTTACATATTTCATGATATTTTTTACAACATCAAAATGTAGTGGAAACCTGCCAAGCTCGGATAGTGTTGCAAAATTTGAGCCTTTTCTATGAAGACCTAGAATAAATTTACAGAATTTCACAATTTAATTTAGAGTAAAAAAAGCATATAAGGAGATATCATTGCGATTGAAAAAAGAAGGACGATTAAAAATTCCCCAAATCTCACTGCCATAGAGTAAAATTAGCTTGATTGTGTGATCAAAGACATGAAGGGATGTTTTAATGCTAGGTTGTAACGATAGAAAATCTTTATGTAATTTGAAATATGCTTTCATTGCCTTTTTGTACAGATGCTCTTGAGCATTAGAAAAATTTCCAGCTGCAGTATTGAAATATATTCCCAAATATCTGTAAGAGGGGACACGCTGTATTCCCCTTTTCTCCAAAATAAAATTTTGCTCGAGAAATCTTCCTGCCTTATTAAAGATTAAAACTTTAGTTTTATCAATATTGACTTTCAAGCACCAATCAGAACAACATTTTTGCAATTTATCAAGGTTACATTGTAAGCCAACTGCTGAGTGTGACAGTAATATCACATCATCTGCATACATTAAACAGTGTATTATTTTATTGTTTAGAACTATTGGGTCACTTGTATCTTTCAAGTACTCTGGTAAGTCATTGATAAATATATTAAACAAGTTGGGACTGAGGCTTTCACCCTGTTTTACACGGAGTTTAATTTGGAAAAAGTCTGTATGATGACTTTATCTTAATGCATGATTTACTATTATTGTACATATTTTTAATAAGCATATAAAATTGGGTTCCAAAACATAATTTGAGTAGTTTGTATTTGATACCCTAGTGTATGACAGTATCAAATGCTTTTCTAAAATCTACAAAACAAGCATATACTCGCCCATGTGTCATTAATCAAATATATATGACCTTCCCTCATTGAGTGTCTCGCCGTTTCTGTTCTGATCTTAGTACTTTAACAATTGTAAAAAAGATACTGTCTTTTAAAATATAGTATTGTCTACTATTTTTTACGGGATCAAGTTCCCGTGTTCCAACGTACTTAAAGGTATTTCAACAGTCTCGATTGAAGTCAGCATTTCGCAAATTCTATGGTCGTTATAACGATCTAGTTCGTCAATACAACCTCGCATTGGGTCAAATGCTGTATGACGTGTTTCATACCGATTGTTAAGCCGTTCTTGGCACACTGATTTTGACTGCGGATAACTCCGTTTACCTGATGAGGACATAGGGCTCACGGCGGGTGTGACCGGTCAACAGGGGATGCTTACTCCTCCTAGGCACCTGATCCCACCTCTGGTGTGTCCAGGGGTCTGTGTTTGCCCAACTATCTATTTTGTATTGCTTGTAGGAGTTATGTGATTGATCACTGTTCGTTATCTTCACCTTGCATAAAGTAATAACATGTGATAACAGCTTTCAATGCTTGAAAAACATACCTTTTTTATTATTTTATATCATATTTCAGATACAACGTATCTTATCATGAATTCTAACCGTGACAGTTTTACTTGAGGGACACGACACTGATGGGGTACCAGTCATATCGTTTCATTGATAGTCTATTTCTCCGCGTCCAACCATACGCAAATCCTTCCTCGGGATCTCCCATTATCTGTTTTTTAAAATCAAGTTCTTTGCTACTTCGAACTTTGTAACTTGTCGTAGCAATAACTTTGATATTACGCATTGCACCAATATCGTCGTT
The DNA here is from genome assembly GCF_947568905.1 of Ostrea edulis. Lineage (NCBI taxonomy): Eukaryota > Metazoa > Mollusca > Bivalvia > Ostreida > Ostreidae > Ostrea > Ostrea edulis. Next base: position 13,466,192 of record NC_079167.1, on the reverse strand, counting down.
CATCTCTGAATAATCTCCTTAAGCTTTTCTTCAGGGATCGTTGTCTTTTTAAAATTGTCTTACTTGTTTCGTCCTTATCAACACAGAATTTCTTGATGGGGAATGGATTTGGCAGACGACAAGATGATTCTTGTTTCTATATCATCTTCAGCGTATTCAGTCACTAACGGCGAGGGGAATTTCATCATTTTTTAGCTTCTCAGAATGATATCATAATTAGGAGAAGCGGATGTCGTGTTTTGGGCACTGTGAGTACTAATTTTCTGTGGTTGATTTTGCTGCCCATGGGATGTAGGAGGATGTGTTGGGATTATTTGTATCTTCCGGGTCCTCGTTCAATTCCCTCCTCTTGAACAGTGTACGGAAGGATTAGTCACCAAAAACACATCAATCCCCGTACTGTCACTGAGCCCCGCCTTCTTGAGTCTTGCCCTTTCTTCTGTTTGAATCCAATTCTGATTGTGAATTGCAAGAATATCAATCTCTTGTTGGTTTTGGAAGGATTCAGATGTCTCGTTTATATATTCATGAATGAAGTGATATCGCGGAACGATATGTTTCACAACCTGTGAAATCACTCCAGGAATCCTAGTAAATCTGCTTTTGTCTAATTACTTGCGCTCCTGAAACATCATCTGAAGGGTTTTCTTCTTACTATTGATTAAGGATTGTAACTTTGCCTCATCTTCAATACATACTGCAGAAGTTGTTTCAATGTATTTTCGGATATCAGGCATCCCTGTGTTCAGGGAATCTAACTTGCGCGTGCTCCTGGCAGAAATGATGTCTTTTGCTGCTCTCGGGAAGCTTTCTTTCCAACTCGATTAAAAGGACTTTCATGTTGTCTATTGACTGTTGTGTTTCGTGACAGCGTTTTCTAGATTTTCCCGCTGTGTGTTGTATGATTTGAATTCTTGAATTGGCCAGGAGTTTGTCATAGATGTCTCTATGAATCTCTGTCAAGCGGTCTTCATCCCCAGATGAAACTGATTGGAATAAATTGCCGCCGACATATATAGGCAATTCATTGTGAGAGAGCTCTTCCCCTCCAATTTTCAATATCTTGTACATACGTTAATTCTGTTTGAGCGCGAATCCGTATTATCCGACCTGTACAGCCTCCTGAATAGTGTGTTTGTTTTGCTTCTTCTACCAAATGAAAATCAGCCATGGTTAACAGCAACACTAGTTGACTGAGACGATGCATAAATATGACGTAAAACAATCTATGACGTCAGTCTCCAATCGGATCAAGCGCTCGTCTTTTTCCGTAACCGGTTACGGAAATAGCCGAGTAGTTACGATTGGTCAGTCTCGTGTAAACTATTAATTTTAGAGTTGGGTGCGTTCAGAGTACCGATTTGCCACTAATGGTAAATATTTAAGTCATTGGTACCAATGGCGGATTTAAGGGGGGGGGGGGGGCGCAGAGAAATTAAGTTCTCCAAATAAAGTAATTGAAGAAATCAAAAGATTTTGTCATTTATTTCTCCGGGAGTGGAAGAAATTAACAAGATACCACGATTTACTTTAAATTTGAAAATTTTAGGGGGGGGGGGCGCCGCGGCTGCGCCCCCCCCCCTAAAATTTTCAAATTTAAAGTAAATCGTGGTATCTTGTTTAGCAAAATGTACTAAACAATAAAAGAAGCAATAATTTCTTCCACTCCCGGAGAAATAAATGACAAAATCTTTTGATTTCTTCAATTACTTTATTTGGAGAACTTGATTTTTTCCAAAAACCCTTAAAATTTGCGTCATTTTACTAATTTCACCTTATTGAAAATGATAGAAAATAGTACAAATGACTTAAAATAGGAGACATTTCAAGCCCTATAAAATCTGTAAAATCCAGGAGCTTCGCCCCCTGGGCCCCCAATCCTGGACCCACTAGGTGGCCCCTAGACCCCTTGCTTCATAAAGTGGCGCCCCCATAACCGCAATTCCTGGATCCGCCCCTGGGTACCATTGGATCCTTGTGTACTCTGAAAGAGTTTGGGTTACAAATGGTGAGAAATCAAACAATGGTACTAGCTGATCAATTAGTACGAAATGTCAAAGATATACATGTACGCTCATATCACCTTTGTGAATAATTTTGCACCAAGAAGATACGTTTAGAAATATATTACTCAAAATTTGATAAGGATCATAGATATTTTTCTGTTTAAAAAATTAATAACTGCATAACTGGCAATATTGTGTCCAAGTGAAATCAAAAACGTCTTCAACAAACTTGCACGTGCATTTCATGTCATGGGAAATGCGTTTCTCATCACAGTTTATGCTTTTGCTACCATTGCATGATTTTCACTCAGGCATCGGTGTCTGATTCTTTCTAAAATTTCAAACTCACTTGAGTGTTTACACTACGTTTATCAACACAATGCCCCCTCAACGTGTAAGGCGTCGTCTGACGACAGAACAACTGGGCAGATGTATTGGAATGCTTGACGCTGGCTATTCACAACATGACGTTGCAAATGCACTAAACGTCAGCCAGAGCGTTGTAAACAGGGCCTGGAACCGACAGCAAACTTTTGGTACAGCAGCACACCGACATGGGGGTGGTCGTCAGAGGTCGACATCCCAACGCCAAGACAATTTTGTGGCTCTTCAGGAACGACGCCATCCCTTCTGGACAGCAACCAGCCTACGTAACGACCTCCTGAACGCCTCGGGGGTGAATGTGTCCACTCTGAAGACGATACGGAATCGGCTTCACAATGCAGGTCTCAACTCGAGAAGGGCATGTGTTCGAGTCCCTCTGACTGTTCGACACCGGCGGGAGCGATTGGACTGGGCTGAAGATCATGTCACTTGGACACGGAACGATTGGGTTCAAGTTCTGTTCACCGATGAGTCCAGGTATTGTTTGGACTTTACAGACAGGAGGCACCGAGTGTGGCGACGACAACGTGAACGTTTCCATGATGCCAACATCAGTGAACATGACCGTTATGGTGGTGGTTCCATCATGGTCTGGGGTGGAATCAGCAGGGATGGAAGAACAGATCTTCATGTCCTGGAAAGAGGACAAAATGACGGGGGTGCGGTACCGGGATGAGATCCTCGATGTTTACATCAGACCCTACGCTGGTGCTGTTGGCCCTGAGTTCATCCTGATGGATGATAACGCCCGTCCTCATCGCGCCAGGGTGGTGGAGCAGTACCTTCAGCAGGAGACAATTGTTCGCATTGACTGGCCAGCGCGCTCGCCGGACTTGAACCCGATTGAGCATGTATGGAACATGCTGCAGGTTGTCCTTTCACGCCGTAGAGCACAACCCACGACTTTGGCAAAGCTCGGAAACGCCCTCGTGGAAGAGTGGAACAACCTTCCCATTGGAAACATCCGGGTGCTTATTGACAGCATGGCTCGACGTTGTCAAGCCGTCATTGATGCAATGGGAGGCCATACCCGGTATTGACACTTCATCGACTAAGTGTAATGATGGACTATCCCCAAAAACTGTGTAATTCTTTCTCTGGTTTGCTGTTAACTTTTTGTAATGAAATGCCTTTTGGTGTTGTTATCAGATTTCAAGCATTCCGTATTGATAAAAGTTCATGCCGTTCATGAATTTTACATTCATAACCTGAGTAAACACGTTTCTGAGTCAAATTTATGTCTTTTGTTATGTTAGTGGTAAATTACACATATATAACCTAGTGATCCTTATCAAATTTTGAGTAGTATGTATTTTTAAGTCCTATTAATTACTTTCTCCTGGAGATTCTTTTCTCCATCTTCTCTAGATTTTTTTTTATGCCCCCCGAGATCGAAGGGCATATTGTTTTTGTCCTGTCTGTCATTCTGTAAATCTGTAATTCTGTCTGAAACTGTAATAATAATAACTTATGAACAGTAAGTGATAGAGCTTTGATATTTCACATGTGTATTCCTTGTGACAAGACCTTTCCGTAGGTACCAACATTTTTTACCCCGTGACCTACTTTTTGAAAACTTTAACCTTGCTAATAACTTTTGAACAGTAAGTGATAGAGCTTTGATGTTTCACATGAGTGTTCCATGTGACAAGACCTTTCCGTGGGTACCAATATTTTTGACCATGTGACCTTGAGTATGACCTACTTTTTGAAAACTTTAACCTTGCTAATAACTTTTGAACAATAAGTGATAGAGCTTTGATATTGTACATGAGTATTCCTTGTGACAAGTCCTTTCCATGGGTACCAACATTTTTAACCCTGTGACCTTGACCTTGGAGTTTGGCCTACTTTATGAAAACTTTAACCTTGCTAATAACTTTTGAACAATAAGTGATAAAGCTTTGATATTTCACATGAGTGTTCCTTGTGACAAGACCTTTCCGTTGGTATTAAACATTTTGACCTTGACGTTTAACTTACTTTTATTTTTTTTTTTTACATTGGTCATAACTTCTAAATGGTAAATATTAGAGCTTTCATATTATACATGAGCATTTCTTTTGACAAGATCTTTCTACTGGTACCAAGATATTTGCCCTTGTGACCTTGGCCATCTTCGGAATTGGCCATTATCGGGGGCATTTGTGTTTCACAAACACATCTTGTTTTATCAATATATGCGAAGCGGGGTGGACCAAAAACCCTTTGGCTAACGAAGATGTATTTTCTCTTGTAAAACATCATGAGTATAGATCATCTGATGAAATGGTTATACTGGGAGATTGCTATACCATATCACTTACACTTGATGTTTTTAAAACCCATTTCCGTCTAGGCAGGGGTATGTTTGAAGGAATATGTCTGAAATTGTCTTTAGTTGATGCTTGCGAAGATTTATAAGGGTGGGTGGGTGGGAGATGTGATACAAAATCGGGTTCTTTCAGTGTGTAAGTGATGCCCGCCATATTTGATTACGTCATAAATAGAGTTACAAATGCTAACAGAGCTCTAGGTTGTCTGCAGAAATGTTTACCATTGGTAAATTTTATTGGCAAACATTGGTACCATTGTCGTACCAATGGTAACAAATTTTGCCAATGGTAACTTATGTCAACCAATGGTAGTACTCTGAAAATTTTGGTACCAATGGCATCGATTCGAATATTAGCGCGGGGACATGTATTTCTCCATTTTGAATCTCGTCTACCCTAGTTCACGTCGTTCTGAGATGTTACATAAAATCCATAAAAGCATGTAGATCTAAATCTTATTTTTTTAATCATATATAATCACTTCTCGATTAACGCGATTGTGCCATGTCTCCTATGTTTGTAAATTTGCTAAATACCGACGTTGAATATGACGTCACAATGCACTGTTTACATCATTTGCGTTATATTTCCCGCATTCAATACATAGGCGGATCAAATGTCCAAAATTAGGATGCTTTGATAAAGCTCTGTCCTCGTGCTAACTTCGGGTTGTTTTTTGTCCCGTTTTGGATATAGATACTAATGCCAATACTTTTTGCTTCGCCCTCAAACACGGTCATGCCGTAAGACATATTAAAGATATTTTGGTAGCACTCGCGCCGTTTTATACAACAAGAGGCCCATGGGCCACATCGCTCACCTGAGACACCTTGGTCCATATCAGATTTTCCATATCTATTTGCATGTAAAACCGTAGTCCCCATTATGGCCCCAAACCTATCCCTGGAGGCCATGGTTTTTGTAAACTTGAATCTAAACTATGTCAGAAAGCTTTCATGTAAATGTGAACTTCTTTGGCCCAATGGTTCTTGAGAAGAAGATTTTTAAAGATTTTCCCTATATATTTGTATGTAAAACTTTGATCCCCTATTGTGGCCCCATCCTACCCCAGGGGGCCATGATTTTAACAAACCTGAATCTGCACTATATCAGGAAGCTTTCATATAAATCTCAGCTTTTCTGGCTTAGTGGTTCTTGAGAAGAAGATTTTAAAAGATTTTTCCTATAAATTTGTATGTAAAACTTTGATGCCCCCCTTGAGGCCCCATCCAATCCCCGGGGTCCATGATTTTAACAAACTTGAATCTGCACTATATCAACAAAAAAAACCCCGAAAAAAACAAAAACAAAAAAACTTTGACCCCTTATTGTGGCCCCATCCGATCCCCGGGGGCCATGATTTTAACAATTTAGAATCTGTACTATATCAGGAAGCTTTCATATAAATCTCAGCTTTTCTGGCTCAGTGATTCTTGGGAAGAAGATTTTTCCTATATATTTGTATGTAAAACTTTGACCCCCTATTGTGGCCCCATCCAACCCCCGGGGGCCAGGATTTTAACAATTTAGAATCTGTACTATATCAGGAAGCTTTCATATAAATCTCAGCTATTCTGGCTCAGTGGTTCTTGAGAAGAAGATTTTCCCTATATATTTGTATGTAAAACTTTGATCCCCTATTGTGGCCCCATCCGACCCCCGGGGGCCATGATTTTAACAATTTAGAATCTGCACTACCTAATAAAGCTTATCTATAAATTTCATCTTTTCTGGCCCAGTGGTTCTTGAGAAGAAGATTTTTTAATGACCCTACCCTATTTTTACCTTTTCTTCATTATCTCCCCTTGGAAGGTGACCTGGCCCTTTATATTAACAATTTAGAATTCCCTTTACCTAAGGATGTTTTGTGCCAACTTTGGTTGAAATTGGCCCAGTGGTTGTTGAGAAGAAGTTGAAAATGTGAAAAGTTTACAGACGGACAGACAGACGGACGGACACCGGAATACGGGTGATCAGAGAAGCTCACTTGAGCTTTCAGCTCAGGTGAGCTAAAAACACTTTCCTATACTAAAGTTACATATCACTTTGATAGGACATTTTACATTCTATTCATTTCAATATCAATGCTTCTTTTTAAAATGCGATTTATTGAATATAGATCTACTTAGTAGTAAAAGCTTCTGATGTTCCTCAATCATAGTTATGGCCATAGCAATATTTTTTTTAGATTGACAGTGACCTAGACCTTGTCTAAATCATAGGCTAGCAATCTTTGTACCAAGTATGAGCTAAATTTCAAGTTCTTCATTATAAAGTGGTGACATTTTTTCCCATTTTGAACTAATGACTTGCACATTAGCAAAATGACCATATGGTTGTCTTTGGGTTATTACAGTCTGATATATATAACAAACTTAATTGTGTCATGTGTAAACCTTAACTAATGTTTCTGCATTACAAAGACATGTCATGTATACATGACCAAGATTTCTTTTATTTGAGATTACGACTTATAACCTAATAACATAATTAACCTTTGTACGAATATCTACCGTTTTCTCATTACGGAGCTAGATAGCCTACAGACAGTAGGATGGACAGTAAGCAGCCAGCCATGATACTTTGTTTGCAATTACTACGCACCCAGACTAACTACGAGTAACTAGGTGTTCAGAAGTAAAGAAAAATATTCTAAAGACAAGATGAATTTTCAGTATATTAGACAAATAGTCCCATTCTTTCTTGGGCTTGAACCCATGACCCAGGAATAATGAATCTTAGTTTTGGTACAGGCCTCAAAGCTCATTTTAATCTTTTTTTCATCATCTACATGTTCAGGACTATTTAAAGAAGAATGTCCTTAAAGAGTTACATTTTCTCTGCATGACAGAGCTTTAGAGCCTCAACCCCTATAGCTATTATGGATCACAAATTCCACAATAACTCATCTTCACTAGCCAAGGCTTTATGATCCACTCTACTTCTCTACAACAAGTGGAGTGGACTGTAAACCCTTGGCTAGAAAAGATGACAATAATTATACACTCAGTTTGTCTGCTAAATATTCAGGAGTACTGGAAATTCAAATATTCAATTCATTATTACCTTCATTGTGAGTTTTGTAGTGGTCTCCAAGGAAATCATGTATAAGTTTAATGAATAATCATGGTTTCAATGAAGACGATGAAAATGTTCCAACATTTACGCATGGAACATGACATGTTTTTGCCTACTTTTATGCAGTTTCTGTTGTAATATAAACTCCTGTGGAAAAAAAACAACCTTGCCACAAGTGTTTTTCGTCACCATCCAAAGGAAGTATCAATACCCTGGGTTATTTCCCCCAATGAAAATAGAATGCATGAACAAAAAAAAAAAAAAGAAAAAAAAGAAGAAAATGCTACTCACATACAATGTCTGCATAAAATACAGGAACCTCATTGCCATGATATGCTATAATCTGACAGGCATGAGAGGATTTAGAGACAAACAATATCTATTAAGCAATTTTTTTTCTGCATCTATCCTTTGTTACCCTCTGAAAATGGTCAATGCAGCGTCAATATCATAGAAATAACTCATATTTGAAAATGAAAAAAAGACATAACAAAAATTGAAATCAAATTTATCACAGTCCACCTAGAATATACACTTAATATCCCAACAAAACAATAAATGCATTAATGAAAATATGTGTCTTCTGTTACGCAATTAAATCATTCTTATATACATGTAGTCACAAGTATTCCTGAATTGAAATGCATTTAAAGATGTCAGTGCTAATAATGCATACATTATATTTTCAATATATTTTAAAGTAAAAAATGTAAAATGCAGTGTATATAACCCCAGTATGTAAAATACAGTGTATTTACCAACAGGCAAAATTCTGCTACCCACAAGATAATACTGCTTGAGTAACATACTGTGAATCACATGTACTACAACATATGATGCACCTGTCAGGAAATTCACATTCCACAAATAGGTCATCATGGTATACTTTTGGACCACAATATACAGTTTGATGACCCTAAAGTGATATAAACTACTAAAAATAATATTCTTTATCAATATGTCTTCTGTTTAAGCATGAAAATGAGCACCACATCTGATCCGGTTTGTGTTTATGTGCTGATTGTACAGTTGAGTGATTTTACTCCTGTTGGAACAAGCCTTCCTTGAACATCCTCTGCCACTCTGCTCCCTCAGGGTAGACAAAGTCAGCCAGGGCCTGGTCCTTAATTCCCACCACATACCCAGCGGCCTATAGTAACACAAAGTACAATCACGATCCAATCATTTATCTCCTAATAAAAATGTATGTAGCATATTATCTGGGATTGTACTAAAAAAATAATAATACATGCACTAGTGCATGTTTTATTTGAAAGTTTACACAACTGATTTGAAAATTACACACAATAGATTTGAATGTTTAGATGTAATGTGAAAGATCTACCTTTGGTGCAATGTATCTTCCTCCTTTGATGACAACTGGTGCCAACATGTGCTCATGAAGGTGATCAGCAAACTCGATCATTCTATGTTAAAGGGAGATAACTATCAATCATCGGAACAATTCAAAATGTGTAACAAAACAATGTACATGTAGAGAGATTAGAATTGTTTACTTATTCTACTAAAATACATGTATATCTACCAAAGCTCTGGCTTTTATTGAAAAAAAAAGTGATTCAGAATGGTGTTTACTTTTTGCTTCAACTTTATTTACAAACCTGTTTTCCATGGTCCCAGAAACCGACACAAAGTCAAACATGGCGAGGTGCTGGACAAGTTCACACAGTGCCACACCCCCTGCATGTGGACACACAGGAACTGAAGGAGGGACAAATAAATAATAGAAAATTAAAAGCATGATATAATGGAAGTTGCCATTGTTGGGATGTAGAGATACATGTGATTTCTGATTAATGTCATTGGTTTGACAAACAGCAGCATTACAGGACTTTGAAATTTGGCAGCAGATAAGAACAAACCTTTGTATTTAGCAGCCAACAGAATAACAGCAAGGACCTCATTGACTCCACCTAATCGACAAGCATCAATCTGACAGTACTGCATTGCCTTGGCTTTAAGGAACTGTTTAAACATAACCCTGTTCTGACACATCTCTCCCGTGGCTACTCCTATACCCAGTGGCAAAAGAGCCTGCAATAAAGACCAATCTGTACTTAACTGCTTCTAATCATGAATTCTATTTCTAAAGTCAAATTTTGAAAGAAGTTCAAAACAATATACTATGGTGATTATCAAATGCCATGGTGCAGTGTTTAGTTAATATATAATATATGTACAAGATATCACCATTAAATTCATATTACAGCACTTAAATGATTATTATACAAGTAAAGCACTTCATATATGACCTCTGACCTCTGCTATGGCAGCATGCCCCATGACATCATCAGGGTTGGTGGGCTCCTCTATCCACAGAATCTTGTAGTCTGCCATTTGCTTCATCCAATCAATGGCCTCCTGGACCTCCCACCTTTGGTTTGCATCAACCATCTGTATCAAATAATCGAATTAATTTCTGTCTCAAAAATTCTCTCACCTTCAGTCTTAAATGACCTCTTGTATCGAACAACCAAATTCTTTTGTATCAAACAATCAAATTACCACCTGTCTCAAACAATGCACATCTACTCTGAAGCGTAAGTTTGTAATTTTTTGGCAATATAGAAAAAAAATGTTGTTTTCATGTTTATTATATGTTTAGTGATGAAAAATACAACATTGACTGAAATAAAAGAAAAAGAAAAAAAAAAGAATGATTATCAATGGATCTGGTTACAATTTTATATTACACTTTTTAATTCATATAGTTGGAAATTAACTATTTTACAATAAAACTAGAACTGTTCTATAAGCAGGACTGATACTCCCACAGGGCAGACTGGATGGTGGGAAATAGTGAATTTGTGCTCACCGAAGAACAAATGGTTTTGAAGATATACCCTGGACAATGTTTTTTTAAAAAAGATATACTCTGGACAATGACAACATAATACCCACCCCACTGAAAATGGAACAAGATGTGTTTGTGAAACACAAATGCCCCCGATAATGGCCAATTCCGAAGATGGCCAAGGTCACAAGGGCAAATATCTTGGTACCAGTAGAAAGATCTTGTCAAAAGAAATGCTCATGTACAATATGAAAGCTCTAATATTTACCATTTAGAAGTTATGACCAATGTAAAAACAAAAATTAAAGTAGGTCAAATGTCAAGGTCAAAAGGTTCAATACCAACGGAAAGATCTTGTAACAAGGAATACTCATGTGAAATATTAAAGCTCTATCACTTATTGTTCAAAAGGTATTAGCAAGGTTAAAGTTTTCAAAAAGTAGGTCAAATTCCAAGGTCAAGGTCACAGGGTCAAAAATGTTGGTACCCATGGAAAGGTCTTGTCACAAGGAATACTTAAGTGAAATATTAAAGCTCTATCACTTACTGTTCAAAAGGTATTAGCAAGGTTAAAGTTTTCAAAAAGTAGGTCAAATTCCAAGGTCAAGGGTAAAAAATGTTGGTACCCACGGAAAGGTCTTGTCACAAGGAATATTCATGTGAAATATCAAAGTTCTATCACTTACTGTTCAAAAGGTATTTGCAAGGATAAAGTTTTAAAAAAATAGGTCAAACGAATATGGATTTAAGTTACAGTGTATGTGTACAAAACTATGAATATGGATTTAAGTTACAGTGTATGTGAAAAAACTATGAATATGGATTTAAGTTACAGTGTATGTGTATAAAACTATAAATATGGATTTAAGTTCTATCACAACACATTTCACTGTGGTTATCTTGTTTTCTCATCTTTTTTATTTTGAATAATTCTCTTGCAACCCCATATTTTTAAATCTGTCATAAAGGTAGTGGGAAGTGGAAGGGGGAGGGGGTGTCTACAGGGATACCTTATTCATGTTAAACTTGCCTTTAATTCAATACAGAAACATCATATAATAAATGTGCTACATGACGTGTCATCATCAGTTATCATTGAATCTCGTTACATATCTAGGCGAAAATTTTACAATTGTGACCAAATCACGAAACTGATTGATCAACAACATAAAAGTAGAATTTTTGCTGATAAAGGAAAACCACAGAGCAGCTTTCCACAAAATAGTGTATCAATAAATCTATTTTTAGACAAACCCATGAAATTTGAACAGTATATCAAAACATACAGTAAGGTACCATTGTACAGTACGTGTTTTTAGATGATCTACAATATTTCCTAATTCTCAATAACATTAAGGAATCACTTCTAAAAGACAGGGCACAGTTTTTCAGCACTTACAGACACCTTTTTGTTCAACATCAAAGAGGTCAATGTACAAATGTACATATACTTGCCAGCAGCATATCCTCTTTAATGGTCTCTCTAAATATTTTGGCTCGTCTGACATCATCCTTTACATCTCCTCCTACTTTCATTTTAAATCTAGGGAGAAAATGACAGATAGTTTCACATTTACAGTTCTGAATATATACTCATTAATATCTGAGTGTTTCATGAGATTATTCTGATCTTTCAAATGACTTATTGCTCTACAATGTTAAAGATATGTTAAAAAAATCCAAAAAAACCTACCTTGTCCATCCAGCAGCCATTGCCTCTGTTGCGAGCTGTATTAAAGAAAATAAATGGAACAATTAATTGGAATGTATAATTGCACATAAGTGTAAAATAAAATTTCCCCAGTATATAAAAATTTAAGAGGGTATCCATGGAAGAATCAACAATGCCTATGATTAAGGTGTCACATAGTTCCCATAAAAACCAGATAGTTCCTAATAATACAGACATCACATGGTGCAACAGTTCCCATCAAAACCAGACAATGCCTATAATACAGATGTCACACCTCCCACTAAAACCAGACATTCTTATAATACAGATGTCACACCTCCCACTAAAACCAGACAGTGCCTATAATACAGATGTCACACTCCCAATAAAACCAGACAGTTCTTATAATACAGATGTCACACCTCCCACTAAAACCCGACAGTTCTTATAATACAGATGTCACACCTCCCACTAAAACCCGACAGTTCTTATAATATAAATGTCACACCTCCCACTAAAACCAGACAGTTCCTATAATACAGATGCCACACCTCCCACTAAAACCAGACAGTGCCTATAATACAGATGTCAAACCTCCCACTAAAACCACAGTTCCCATAATACAGATGTCACACCTCCCACTAAAACCAGACAGTTCCTATAATACAGATGTCACACCTCCCACTAAAACCAGACAGTTTTTATAATACAGATGTCACACCTCCCACTTAAACCAGACAGTTCTTATAATACTGATGTCACACCTCCCACTAAAACCAGACAGTGCCTATAATTAAGATGTCACACCTCCCACTAAAACCACAGTTCCCATAATACAGATGTCACACCTCCCACTAAAACCAGACAGTTCCTATAATACAGATGTCACACCTCCCACTAAAACCAGACAGTTCCTGTAATACAGATGTCACACCTCCCACTAAAACCAGACAGTTCCTATAATACAGATGTCACACCTCCCACTAAAACCAGACAGTTCCTATAATACAGATGTCACACCTCCCACTAAAACCAGACATTCTTATAATACAGATGTCACACCTCCCACTAAAACCAGACAGTAAAACTAGACAATCGAGGCAGGTTATTAACAAATAATTGATATTGCACTGGTTTCAACGGTCTTTTTTAAAGTCAGCATTTCGCAAATTCTATGGTCGGTATAACGATTTGATTTACAAATACATGTCATTAGGTCAAATGCTGTCTGACATGTTTTATACCAGTTGTAACGTCATTCTTTACAAACTAAATTTGATTACGGATTACACCATTTATCTGATCAACGGCAGGTGAGACTGGTCAACATAGGATGCTTACTCCTCTTAAGCACCTGAGCCCACCTCTGATGTGTCTAGGGGTTTGTGTTTTCCCTACTCTTAATCTTGTATTCTTTATAGGAATTATGAGACTGATCACTGTTCATTATCTTCACTTTTTCATTTACATTAACCAAGGTTTTATCAGTAATAAACCTGTGCAGTTTCAACGCATATTTCCTAGGCAGTGCTGGCTTTTCAACTTGACACAGTTTATACCTATATACATGTATCACAAAATATGACTACTACTGTATATACTTGCCTATAAGTCGGATTTTTGGGAGTCAATTTTTGGTCCAAAACTCTATGTCCGACTTATAGGCGCGTCCTAAGAAGATTGGTATTTTTCTAGGCGGCGTAATGTAGTGATTTTTTTAAACAACTCCGACGATTATCATGGACTACCACACAAATGATTATTGTTCAAGTATTTACATATTTTTACCTTGTTTAAAATTATTTACATACCGGTAACTAATACTTTCAATTCAACTAATCTATCGTTTATCGGTAAACGTGAATTACGAACCCGATTTAATATTGAAATATTCATGTGTATGCCGGCTGAAATGTATTTCATAAAAGATTGAATATTGTTAACAGATAATTTAGATCATCATTCTTGACTCTTGAAAACTCTATTGTTGATACAATGAATTATACTGGAACCCCACAATAACCGCGAGGCGCGTGCCACTAAGTAAACGCGGTGTCAGGTACTGGTAATTAGGAGACCATAATTGCATAGGTGAACAAGGGATCATCGTCCATAATAGATCAAGGGTTGCGTTTAAACCCCAAACAAATATGGCTTGGATATTGAGCACCTCATAATTATTAATTTCTCAAAATATTTTTTGAAACATAGGTAAAAACACAAGAGCATTGACTTGAAATTGTCAACCGATTCTGAAAAAAATTTGTACCGACTTATAAGCGGGTCAATGGCAAATTCCTACAAAATAACCTTAAAAAATACAACCGACTTATAGGCGAGTATATACGGTATATATTGCGGAATCATCATTGTTCGAGGGGGTCAATATTAGAGGGTTGCCTTGCTGCAGAACTGTAGCTCTTCGAAAAAAATTGCGTTGACAGATCAGTCTGTCAACATAATTTTTTCCAGAGAGCTACAGTTCTGCTGCTAAGGGTAGCCCAAAATTTCGTGGGGATGTAATTTCGTGTGTAACATCAATCTTAAAACCAATCTGTTCTGCAGCTAAGGATAGCCCAAAATTTCGTGGGGATGTAATTTCGTGTGTAACTTCAATCTTAAAACCAATCTCTACAAATATTGATCCTCCACAAACAATGATGAGTTCACAGTATAAGGAATATATGTTTCAGTTGTTTGTGATATGGGGCTTCACTGATTAATACAAATTACCTATATTGTTTATATACCTCCATGATACACCGTACAAACAACTTAGATATTTTTTCCTTTTTCAATAACTTCTACTGTTTGTTTACGGTATATCAGTTTATCCTTGATCATTAAAATGTTAAGTGGGAAAAAAAATTTGATGTTCCATTAGCTGCTTTTTATGGACATGCAGCCTCTTAATTGTTTTGTCAAGACATATGTCCTACAGGTCAGCATCTAATTCAGTAAGTCATGGTTGTACTGTACTTTATGATAAAGGTCAGTCTTTATTGCTATATCATTTCTGATATTCCCTCTATGATTAATATTCAATGCTTAGAGTTGTTAAAAAATTGACTACCTTTTTAATTTTCTCGTCAGAGTATCCCAGCCATCCACAGGAAGTGGTGTAAGCAGGGAAACCGTTAGCCAGGAGCTCCTCCTCTACAACACATCAAACCCCAAACACAGTGCAGCAGTAAATTCTGCCTTTCATAAGTACGTGTACATGTGATATCAAATAAGTTGACCCTTGAATGCACTGCTTGTCTGAATCACAATTTGGCATTTACCAGATTGAATATCTCAATTATATGTACATAAATTTCACATGTACTTGCAATATATCACCACATAAATCATGCAGGAATTTAATTCACTTCAATGAATAATTACAATTATTTGGGGTGATAAGCAGATTAACTCTAAGCTAATTAACCCCCCTCCCCCACAATACATATGTAGAATCTCATACCTCTTGCTTTCTTTCCATCTTGCTTACTCTTTAATATTTCTAAAGAATAAAAAACATTTTATTAAACATTATGAAGTTTGGTGGAGACAGTCCTGTAAATTGCTATTCATAATTGTTTAATTGAAACCAATACTAGTTTTATTTTGGAGGAAAACGATGTCAAGTAAAAATAATATCAAAGGAATGTGTTGTAGGGAATTGATATGTTTCTTAGGATAGATGGATTTGCAGGGACAATGGATTTTAATTCAATATGCTTAAAATTCATGAAGGAAAATTGAAAAGGTGCATTTACCTAATGCTTCCTCTTTAGTCAACGTATCAGACCTACAAAGTTAGGACATAATCAGAGTATTCCTTGACACAGAGCACCTTCTTTACTCTACAAAGTTAGGACATAATCAGAGTATTCCTTGACACAGAGCACCTTCTTTACTCTACAAAGTTAGGACATAATCAGAGTATTCCTTGACACAGAGCACCTTCTTTACTCTACAAAGTTAGGACATAATCAGAGTATTCCTTGACACAGAGCACCTTCTTTACTCTACAAAGTTTGGACATAATCAGAGTATTCCTTGACACAGAGCACCTTCTTTACTCTACAAAGTTAGGACATAATCAGAGTATTCCTTGACACAGAGCACCTTCTTTACTCTACAAAGTTAGGACATAATCAGAGTATTCCTTGACACAGAGCACCTTCTTTACTCTACAAAGTTAGGACATAATCAGAGTATTCCTTGACACAGAGCACCTTCTTTACTCTACAAAGTTTGGACATAATCAGAGTATTCCTTGACACAGAGCACCTTCTTTACTCTACAAAGTTAGGACATAATCAGAGTATTCCTTGACACAGAGCACCTTCTTTACTCTACAAAGTTAGGACATAATCAGAGTATTCCTTGACACAGAGCACCTTCTTTACTCTACAAAGTTTGGACATAATCAGAGTATTCCTTGACACAGAGCATCTTCTTTACTCTACAAAGTTAGGACATAATCAGAGTATTCCTTGACACAGAGCACCTTCTTTACTCTACAAAGTTAGGACATAATCAGAGTATTCCTTGACACAGAGCACCTTCTTTACTCTACAAAGTTTGGACATAATCAGAGTATTCCTTGACACAGAGCACCTTCTTTACTCTACAAAGTTAGGACATAATCAGAGTATTCCTTGACACAGAGCACCTTCTTTACTCTACAAAGTTAGGACATAATCAGAGTATTCCTTGACACAGAGCACCTTCTTTACTCTACAAAGTTAGGACATAATCAGAGTATTCCTTGACACAGAGCACCTTCTTTACTCTACAAAGTTTGGACATAATCAGAGTATTCCTTGACACAGAGCACCTTCTTTACTCTACAAAGTTAGGACATAATCAGAGTATTCCTTGACACAGAGCACCTTCTTTACTCTACAAAGTTAGGACATAATCAGAGTATTCCTTGACACAGAGCACCTTCTTTACTCTACAAAGTTTGGACATAATCAGAGTATTCCTTGACACAGAGCATCTTCTTTACTCTACAAAGTTAGGACATAATCAGAGTATTCCTTGACACAGAGCACCTTCTTTACTCTACAAAGTTAGGACATAATCAGAGTATTCCTTGACACAGAGCACCTTCTTTACTCTACAAAGTTAGGACATAATCAGAGTATTCCTTGACACAGAGCACCTTCTTTACTCTACAAAGTTAGGACATAATCAGAGTATTCCTTGACACAGAGCACCTTCTTTACTCTACAAAGTTAGGACATAATCAGAGTATTCCTTGACACAGAGCACCTTCTTTACTCTACAAAGTTTGGACATAATCAGAGTATTCCTTGACACAGAGCACCTTCTTTACTCTACAAAGTTAGGACATAATCAGAGTATTCCTTGACACAGAGCACCTTCTTTACTCTACAAAGTTAGGACATAATCAGAGTATTCCTTGACACAGAGCACCTTCTTTACTCTACAAAGTTAGGACATAATCAGAGTATTCCTTGACACAGAGCACCTTCTTTACTCTACAAAGTTTGGACATAATCAGAGTATTCCTTGACACAGAGCACCTTCTTTACTCTACAAAGTTAGGACATAATCAGAGTATTCCTTGACACAGAGCACCTTCTTTACTCTACAAAGTTAGGACATAATCAGAGTATTCCTTGACACAGAGCACCTTCTTTACTCTACAAAGTTTGGACATAATCAGAGTATTCCTTGACACAGAGCATCTTCTTTACTCTACAAAGTTAGGACATAATCAGAGTATTCCTTGACACAGAGCACCTTCTTTACTCTACAAAGTTAGGACATAATCAGAGTATTCCTTGATACAGAGCACCTTCTTTACTCTACAAAGTTAGGACATAATCAGAGTATTCCTTGATACAGAGCACCTTCTTTACTCTACAAAGTTTGGACATAATCAGAGTATTCCTTGACACAGAGCACCTTCTTTACTCTACAAAGTTAGGATATAATCAGAGTATTCCTTGACACAGAGCACCTTCTTTACTCTACAAAGTTAGGACATAATCAGAGTATTCCTTGACACAGAGCACCTTCTTTACTCTACAAAGTTTGGACATAATCAGAGTATTCCTTGACACAGAGCACCTTCTTTACTCTACAAAGTTTGGACATAATCAGAGTATTCCTTGACACAGAGCACCTTCTTTACTCTACAAAGTTAGGACATAATCAGAGTATTCCTTGACACAGAGCACCTTCTTTACTCTACAAAGTTAGGACATAATCAGAGTATTCCTTGACACAGAGCACCTTCTTTACTCTACAAAGTTAGGACATAATCAGAGTATTCCTTGACACAGAGCACCTTCTTTACTCTACAAAGTTTGGACATAATCAGAGTATTCCTTGACACAGAGCACCTTCTTTACTCTACAAAGTTAGGACATAATCAGAGTATTCCTTGACACAGAGCACCTTCTTTACTCTACAAAGTTAGGACATAATCAGAGTATTCCTTGACACAGAGCACCTTCTTTACTCTACAAAGTTTGGACATAATCAGAGTATTCCTTGACACAGAGCATCTTCTTTACTCTACAAAGTTAGGACATAATCAGAGTATTCCTTGACACAGAGCACCTTCTTTACTCTACAAAGTTAGGACATAATCAGAGTATTCCTTGATACAGAGCACCTTCTTTACTCTACAAAGTTAGGACATAATCAGAGTATTCCTTGATACAGAGCACCTTCTTTACTCTACAAAGTTTGGACATAATCAGAGTATTCCTTGACACAGAGCACCTTCTTTACTCTACAAAGTTAGGACATAATCAGAGTATTCCTTGACACAGAGCACCTTCTTTACTCTACAAAGTTAGGACATAATCAGAGTATTCCTTGACACAGAGCACCTTCTTTACTCTTTATTTGGACATAATCAGAGTATTCCTTGACACAGAGCACCTTCTTTACTCTTTAAAGGAAAATGTAAGCACTTGTCTTCAACTTACATGTATCTAAAATCAATGGTAGACACAAGCTTCTCAGGTTCCTATAAAAAACATTGTGTATATCGATTACCAGCAAATTCTGCACACAAAGAATATACGAGTATACATCAATGAAATGGTGTTACATGTACATACATTTACAGAAACTTCGGAGATGGCTAAAATAAACTTTCTTGTTTACAATTCCTTTATTTTGCTTTTGATTAGAGAATGATTCTCTTTTTGTTATAAACAAGTCTTCATAATTTCATAATACCTTACCATATCCACAAGCAATTTCCAAAGAGGCTGAAACAAATAATATTACATCCAATTGAAATCAAACTGAGTATATTGGTACCATGTTGTAGTAAGCAAGCACATAATTTTTGAAATCCCCAAATATTAATTTTTAGAAAGAGACATACGAAAAGCAATAATTTGAATAGAAAACAACCTTGTTTTCAATTTTGGCCCACAAATCCCACAATGCATTTACAATGGCTGCAGTTGCTAAGTGAATCACTCCTTTTTCTGGACCAAGCTGAAAAAAAAAATAAATCAGAATTTCTTGTTGAGTTATTGAGTAGATAATAATGACATGATGCACTGCATATATTTCTAATTTATCATGAAACCTTGCTTCTCAGAAATTGAAAACACACACCCATCTTATTTGATCCTCGCTGACTAGGGACTGCCAGAAACTTCCAAAGTCATCAAAGATGTCCTTCAGCTGCTGACCCACTAACATCTTCTCAAACACCTCCACAGCGCAGCAAACTGCAGACAGTACATTTCATTTAGAATAATTGCAACTAGATTATCCTAAATCACAGGGATACTAAAGATATTTTGTTACCAGGTATTTCAAAATAGTTTTGCACAATGTCTTTTTAAGTGTACATGCATTTATAAAAAGAAACTACTGATACAGTGAAAATAAATAATAAAAATTAAGAATATCGATATAAAAAACTAAATTTATATAAGTATAAAAGAAATTAAGATAAAGTATATGACAAAATTCTGGAATGTTTACACATAAAGTTTTAAGTTGGGGTGTAATGATACACCGGTATACTGCAATATTCACAAAAATCGTACCAAAACACGGTACAAAAATCGTATACCTCTGTACTGCGACATATCACATTTTCATCATTCAACTGTTTAAGAACAAAACTGTAAACAGATGACCAGAACCCTTACATGTACACTATTTTATTTACTCAGTCTCAATTTAGCAAAAAATCAAGTCACTTTGTCATTTCTTTTTAAAAGAACCTAATCAGTAATATTAAGGTGATTTTCTTTATTTACTTATGTAGTTTATGTTTATACCTCAGTTATATTCAGTTGCTCATTTCGATAAACAGTGTCTCATTTTAAAACAGATAGGCACAAATTATTGAATATATCATGAAATTTTTAAAGTGAGATATCATCATACATATTGTGATACTCTCTCAATGTACAATGTATTACGATACGCTTCAGCCATTACACCCCTATTAAAACCATCCCTAAATGAAAATGAAAAGTTATTGCAATGCTGTATTCATAGGTGTATATGGAGTTACCAAGCACAATGGTATAGAAATTGAGGGTTATACATGTTATATAGGTAACACAAAGCATTTGCTAATCTCTGGTCATCTGCTACTTTTGATCACCACTATGCAAGTCGAGGCCTACCTATGTGGTTTCCTCGCCCGACAGTAAATGTGGTGCCATTCCCCTCAAGGGTGGAGTCTGTCTTTATGGTGACATATGGACATGAATAATCTGGGGCTTTGTGCTAAAAGCAGACATACATGTATATAATTGTATGGATGGCATGACACTACATACTGTTATTCTAAACTGGGCAACACTACAGGCTGGCAATGTCTGTGTCAAAAGCTATTCAACCTCAATGTATTTTACCAATGTCTGTCCCTCTGCCATTAGCAAATGTTGATCCGTAAGCAGTTATGTCAGAATCGGTTTTCATGGTGACATAAGCTGCTGAGTAATCAGGAGACTTGTGCTACAAAGCAATATCTGAATGCAGTAACTATAAAAGTGGAGACTGAGAACAGAAACAATGTGGCAAATCAGGTCTGTATGCTTTTCTGGTTGAGCTATGCTAAATTGCAGTAGATGCACAAGATGCTTTCTTTCTCTCTCTGGCCAGTTATTGTCTAACCTACAACACTGACCGAAGCCTACCTATCTGGGTCCCTCGTCCAGCAGTAAATGTGGTTCCGTACGCGGTTATGTCTGAGTCTGTTGTTATGGTGACATAAGCGGCTGAGTAATCGGGACTTTTGTGCTAAAAAGCAATTTGTTCAAAGTATTGAAAGTACTAAGTGACCTGTTTAAGTTCTGAAATACACACAATAGGGCTAAAACGATTCAACGAAATATCGATACTGTTCAATGTAAACGCTCAATTCAATATTCGATTCATTGCCTCGATTTTCGGTTCAATACGTTTATTACAAACGGGTTCAGTAAAATACATCAGTCTCGGCCAGTGCATATTATTTCTACCTGCATGAGGGACAAATTAGCGTCAAATAATGTTCAAACTGTTTGCCTTGAGGTTGACGAAAATAATAATAAACTATATCAGTTTAAACTACAGCGAACAGGAATCTCACCATTTGGCAGTTTTGCTTTTAAAATTATGATTTTGAATCTTGATAATTAATTTTTTCTTCAATGTTATTATTGGTTTCTTCTGTAAATTGTATTGTATTGAAAGTATTGAATCGTGGCATAAGTATTGCAATATGTATCGTATCATGAAGGGGGCGTATCGTTTCAGCCCTAACACATAAAACTCAAGTCATGCACTGGAAGTTTTCCTCCGATACATTGCAAGTGATCTCCAGTAAACAAGTCACATTCTATTTCAAATGCAAGAACAGAAAATTTTTGTAACTTCATCAACTTTATGAAGATATGATTACTTGACAAGTTTGTTGATTGTAAATATATGTATGGAGGTTTCAAACATATCATATTTAGAATGTGCATTTCTTGTGATAATACCTTTCCAACGATACCAGATTTGTTGGCCTTGTAACCTTGACATTGATCTAGTTTTGGGAAATTTTCAAAAAACTTTAACCTTGGTAATCATAAGAGGTACTGCTTCTATTTCTTGTGAGAAGACCTTTCCAACGATACCAGATTTATTGACCTTGTCACCTTGACCTTTGACCCAGTTTTGGGAAATTTTTCAAGAAACTTTAACTTTGGTCATATCTTTTACAACATCATCTTCGCTAAATTGATGTTGTAACATCTTCGCTAGCCAAGGGTGACACTCCACCGTGTTTCTCTTAAAAATTCACAAAGAGAAAAGTAAACACTGTGAGGCATCACCCTTGGCTAGCGAAGATGTAATGTTTAAAATATTTTAGAGAGAGAAAGAGATAGATAGAGAAAGCAATATATCAAATGTAATTTTAAAAAAAAAAATTTAATTATGAAATCAATTCAGATTCACCTGTAAAGCAATCTGTGTTTGAGTAACTTTGAGACCTGAATTCAGACTAAATGCAATACTTGGCTGACCAAATTGTAAAGTCTATAATGATCAATCCAGCAAGCAATTGAAAACTCTACCAGTTTTTTGTAATTAACTGTAATCTTTTCATACACATTGCTATGTACTTTTTGGAGCTCGCTTACCATCGCATCTGATCCATCTTTTTGTAGTGAGGTTGGAAATCGAATATCTTTCACTGTCATAGACGTGATTTTTGTTGGACGTGACATATTTTGGCTTTGGACCGTTCTCTTTCATTCAAGGGGGGCGGGTATCTACACTCATAAGAGTTGTGTATCTGTAGTACTTTCCAACAAAGTTTGTAAGTGTTTTCTTTCAAATTTTGTATTTTGAGTGGAAATGAAATGATCCAATATTCTAAATCATTGCACAATAAATTACTCATTCCTAAATACTGATGTATACTATATGTAGATGGGAGAGTATGAAAATGATAGGAAGAACATCATCCAGTATTTGGAAGTAGAAAGTTTAGTTTTACCCAGACCTACTTTCTTGCTTCAAACACTACTTCCGCCGCACAATGGCGGGTATTGAAAATTTTAGGCCACCTGACTTAAACAATATTCTGGAAGAACATGAATTGGATCAGTTGTCTGGTGTTGTGAAGGAAAAAATTCAGAGTGTTTTAAAGTCCAGAACGATACAGTATGAGGATCTGAAAGTCAAACACGAACGTCTTTCTGTTACATCAGGTACTAACTAACGGACGCGGCTACACGGATTGTTAATCATTGAAATCTTTTAAATGTGTATGATGTAAATACAGATAAATCTAGTTAAATTACTTGAATTAATTATGTAAATTGATACAACTCAATTGAAGGTATTTGTAGACTTAATGATCTGAGAGTCACTTAATGACAACTCCAGAAACAGGGTTATGGATAGTGCAGATCTGTCGCCCTCTGGAAAAATATTGGGACAGACCAGAGAGCGCTACAGATCCACAACTTACAAAAAATGTTGATCTTTGGTGTAGAGAAAAATGCACATGGTTGAGGTCTTGTATCGAATTCTTGCTTCACCGTCTCAAAAATTTAATAGCAAGCGAAGCTCGCCTCGCGAAGCAACGTGATGAGCTCGGCTCGCGAAGCAACATGATGAGCTCGCTCTAATCTTGGTTGAGAATTCAGCTCGGCTGAATATTTGGACTGACGCCTTCACCGAATCTCGGAGCAGTCCTTCATAATTCATGTCTGGAAATTTACTTTCAGCTTCGGCCAGTTCTAGCAATTAAAGTGCACTTAGGTGATACTGCTGTTCGCTTCAAATAAGTGATTTGACTGTTAAACTAACTCTATCACTAATATGTTGACGGTGCTACCATTTGAGCGAGCGCAGCTGCATGTATGTACATATTTTGTAATGTTCATGCTTTGATCAGGTTGAATTTAAATAATATCTATTGCCAAATACTCATTACATGAAGTTTCTCTCAGGGTTTTATATTAAAAATCATTAAAACATGTATACATGAATGTGATTGAAATATTTTTATGCTATATATACATTTTATTTCTGCTGCCTTCACTGTGACTTGCTTAACCTTTGATACACGACCTGTTCTGAACTGTATGCTCCCAGCCACCTTCCTTTTTTCTACTCTCAATCTTTTGAAGTTACTAATTGTATGAAAAAAATGCCCAAACCTTTCAAGTTTGTAAAACTATGTTTAAACAGCACTGCCTTTGAACACAAAACGCATTTCAATATAAGGAAAATTTAAAAATAAATTGATAAATTCAACTATTGGGCATGTATATGCCCCCCCCCCCTTCTCTCCCCCCCCCCCCCCCACCCCCCCCCCCCCCACCCCCGCGAAGCTATTGAATTTAAAAAAAAAAAAAAACGAAATTCATATGATAATCCCCTTGTAGCAATGGTATGTTCCAAAAGAGAAAATTAGAACAATTTTTATAATACATGTAATGCACATAATCCTAGTTGTAACACAATGATGAAATATTTCAGCATTTACATATAATCATTGAATAAAATAGCAACATCATTGATTTAAGCCCCTCTCCAGTGTTGTTGTGAGGATATATTAATTAAGATTAATTCAAAAACTAGAATTAATTAATGATTTTTCAGTCGTTAATAGCAACTGGCATGGTTGGTTATCATGAGGCAGTGGGGGGGGGGGGGGGGGGGGGGTCATCGTGGTTTGCATTACCGGACATCTTAAAAGGAAATGGATTTAAGCACTTATTATTCTTAGTTGCGGGAAAAAACCTAAATATTTTTTTAAAATGTTTTCAATCCGACCGAATTCCATCAATTTTTTGTAATTTTTTAAATAGCACTAATTCAGCACTAATTCAGTACCTGTGATCCAGTGCTCGAGCGAATTTTTTTTCAAAAATGGCGAAAAAAAATTGGAAGTGGCCAAAATCCCCTTTTGCAATAAATTGTATTTTAAATCCTTTGTCAGTGACGCATTATCGCCTGTTTGTTTATGCAGTCAAAATCTGTTTATTCAGTCAACGCGTGCGACCGGAAATCTCGCGTCGCTCCAGTGCACACAGAGCTGGTCAAAGCCTCAGGTAATTTATGGTTGCAAAAAAGTCGGTGATTATGTAATAAAGTACATCGGACAGCTGTTTACCCTGTTGGTGTCAATTGTTTAACATTTAAAGTCTTATTCATTATCGTTTTTAAATCATCTCCACATTAATGTCAATTCTTAACCAGAGAACCGACTGGTAATTAAATTGGCCGTATTATTGTGTATAATGTATATATGAATACATCAATTGTTTGTTTTTGCGGCCAAACTCGTTGATTACAAGATTTTGATTTTGATGTGTTTGATTTTAGTTCGAATATTTCATAAACAATGGGGTCGGTCACCATTGATATGGACATAGCAATTTTAATAAATAATTTTCTTTGAAGTTCAGTGCGCAACAGTATAAAAATGCTAATCTCATAAGACTATGCACCCTATTCTATTTTGACACTAAACTTGTAGCTTCTGACCCTAGTCAGTCTAAAATTAAAAAAAATAACTGTTTGGCTTTACAGTCAACCCCACCTGCTTAAACATCTGATTCTGTCCAAATTGCAAAATCTTCCATACAAAAACGGAAATTTAATAGGGAATGGTTGAGATACGACTCTAAATTGCATGGGCTTGATGTTTTGTGACATCTGCATTTCCGGCAATGTACACAATGTTTTCACTGAGGGGTGTAGCATCATGAAGTTAATATTTATATGATTTATTATCTGAATTTTGATTTCCATAATAGAATTTATCCGACAAATCAACTTCTTATTATTTCAGAAAGAAGTGTTTAGGTATGGTAGCTGGATATGATTAAGTAATGTAACTGATTCAAAATGCTAAAATAAGTGTAATGAATAAAATAATATATAATATGATGGAAATAATTGTAAAGCATGTGATTATTTGTGACGTGCCGCTCCCCGAAAAAGTGGCGAAAGGGAATTCTGGTCCAGTGGGAGCACTGCTGTGATCCCTCACATATTCTAACAATTTTTAAAAAGTTATTCTCCCTTTTTTCTTGTTAGAATAATAAATTCCTATTGAGAATTTAGTATTTTAATCAGATTTGTGGTTTGCAGTCGATTACACACAATTTGTATTCGATGCCATATTACATATACTTAATAATTACGTATATTCAATATTATTGTACAAATGGAAATAACAAGTACCGGTACGTATTTAGATCCGCCACTGTCAGTCTTATTATGACGTACGTCAACACATCATCTTAACCTGCCTTTCATAAACATAGCACTTCGTTAAACATTTCGCCTAATGGTGCACTGAATTTTGGAGCTAGGAGGCCACAAGATTAGGATGATAATCCACGTAAGTTCACAATCATATTCCAGGGTGTGACTTTGCGAGATCTCAGCCATTTTTGACAAGGGACTTCTGGGATTGGTGTCAAAAAGATTTCTTGTTAGAGGTTTAGATTTAGCTCGGATTATTTCCTGCGCTCTAGTCATTAGAGCTCACAGTGCGCTGGCTTGCTGCACTCGCTATTAATGCTGTATTACTTACAGTTTAGGTATAAAAATCCCAAAATGAAAACACGCACTACATTTTCCTTTCAAATGAAGATTTCCATGGCACAATATTTTATCTCCAGGAATTGAAAGAGTTCCTATAGTCTGCTTTAAATAGTTACTGATACATCGTATTTCTACACACTTGCATTTCTCTAATTCAAAAAACAAACTATAGGAACTCTTCAATTTTGGGAGATAAAATATTGCGCCATAGAAGTCTTCATTTGAACAGAAAAATTAGTGATGGTTTATTTTATGGAATTTACATGTTTAGACGGTAAGTGATATAGCATTAATGGTGATATAGAGTTAGTTTAACAGTCAAATCACTTATTTGAAGCGAACAGCAGTGTCACCTAAGTGCACATTAATTCCTAGAACCGGCTGAAGCTGAAAGTAAATTTCCAGACATGAATTATGAAGGACTGCTCCGAGATTTGGTGAAGGCGTCAGTCCAGCTATTCAGCCAAGCCGAATCTCAGCCGAGATTAAGCTCGCTCCAATGATTATACTTATGAGTCGCATGATTTGCTCTTCATCAGCTGAAAAAAGATGAGTATTACACTTAATGCCGTCACTCCGGAATACTTCATCAACAATCCCATAATTAAAATAATTAGATTGTTTAGAAAGCACCATATTAAAACGTTTTTAAATTCCAGACAATGTTTCTCATCACTTCAAACGTTTTATTTTTGCTTAAATGGTTTGAATTGCAGCTAATATGACATCACAGTGTAACTGTTTGCATCCACCGCGTTATATTTCCCGCATTAAATGAAGAGGTAAATAAAATGTCTATTTATTAAGTTGTGTTGCAAGATGTTAATGGGCTTCGCTTGTCTCAACGGTCACACCGTACAACATGTTATAAAAAAAATTACCAACATATTTTCCCCTAAATAGAATGTTCTATCGTTAAAGTGATAATGTCCTACGGACCCGGTTTAAAGATAGAATGCATCCCATATACCTGCAATGTAGCACAATAAAAATTGCACTCAGTACATGTGTTGATGAAATCATGTCACAATATACAACCAAAAAAGTTACCTTCACAACTGACTCACCATTAATTCCATTTCAATTAGCGTAGAAAGAGAACTAAAACCTAAGAGTTTGAATTTCGCTATGTACAGCTTCCATTTTACTGAAACTTGTCATTGCTTAAGCGAAGAGTTGCCAAATATGGAGATATGGCATTTTACGGAAAATGTACTACGATCTTTACTACGCCATTACTTTACAGGAAAATTAACTTGTAGCTTCCAATAAACGTTGTAAATTGAGAAGTATAAGTTAAGTCGACATTCTGGCGTCAAATTAAATTAATATGAAGGTTTAATATTCTTCTTTTGATGAAAATTGCTTTCAGTATGCCTGAATGAAGAAAATTAACCAGATTGCACTGGCAAACACATGTCTTTTCAGTCTATGCGAAAGACATCAGACCGTCGGACCTGACCGATGTGCAGTGCCTCAGGTCCGATGTGTCATTTTTTACACCGGACCGGAATGTCCGATGTCTCAGTATTCGGTTTTAAGCTTTATTATTTTGACGCGGAGTCAATTAAATGTTTGTTATAAGTAAAAAATATCACACAAATCCAAATACGTAAATGAATGTGATTAAACCGCATGGACTGTCTAAAGTATTATGCGGGAGGGATCCCTGGTATAGTATTACTAGTATAATAAATAAGATTTTCTTGCTTTTGCATTTTCACGTGTTTCTCTTTTTTACATTAGGTTTTTCGGTCTGACAAAATTTGGTTCGGTCCGGTGTGTTCATTGATTACACAGGACCGAATGTCCTGTGTGGTCCAAAAAACTTTCGTATAGACTGTCTTTTCCCTTTAGCACTGCAGAAGTTATTTCTGCCTGTTCGTCTTTCAATTCTACCCGGTAATTCTGTGTTCACTGTACATCATACTCTTTTCATCTTCAAGCTCTTTGCAAAAGGTATATTTCACTGTTTTCCATATATGGTAGTGGGCAGTTCTTCATTGAGCGTTCGTTTTGGAAAACAGCAGGGTGTTCCAATAACAGTTTCCGGTAAAAGGGCAGTCAATTTGAATCAACAATAAGGGACATTTCAAAGTGTCCAGTTTACATTATTATTTTACGTAATTTTACAGTGTTAAGGATTTGCGAATTATCAATGAGGTTAGTTGTATTCAATTTTAGCTTCAAATTTACATTTTTATTCTTTGTTATTTTTAAAATCGTTTTGGAGTGATTCTGCAATCTTCTGCTACATTATGGGTATATGGGTGGCATTCTAACTGTGGTGAGGGCCTGTCCCAAGACACAGATTATTCTAACTAATATTCCCCCTATGTTGTGTCCAAACATACCTTCAAACATTCATTAAACCCAAATGTGACCCGAAAACTCACAGCTTCAAATGATTTCATTTGTTGACGTAATAGCAAGCGAAGCTCGCGAAGCGACACGACGAGCTCGCTCCAATGATTACACATATGAGTCACGTGATTTGCTCTTCTTCAGCTGAAAAAAGATGAGTATTACCCATAATGCTTTTGGAAAAATGTCGCCATCACTGCGGTATACTTCATTGACAAACCCGTAATTAAAATAATTAGATTGTTTAGAGAGTACCATAAATCTTTTTAAATTCCAGACAAGCTTTCTCATAGCTTCAAACATTTTGTTTTTGCTTGGTTTGAGAGAAGAAGAAAAAACATTGCAGCTAATATAACATCACAATGTAACTGTTTACATCCACCACGTTATATTTCCCGCGTTAAATGAAGAGGCGGATCAATCGGAACATCACGGAATAGGCCGAGTGATGTTCCGATTGGAAGCTGATAAAATGTCTATAAGTCGTGTTGCAAGATGTTAATGGGCTTCGCTCGTCTCAATGGTCACACCGTACAACATATTACATATTTTCATCATTGATGTAACATTTGAAAAATAAAAAAAATGTCCATTTGGATGTGGGCTAATTGTTTTCAATGTGGGCACCTAAAATTTTAGACTTGGGGGGGGGGGGGGGGGGGGGGGGGGGGGGCTTTTGACCCTTAAAAATTTCAGCCAATTTTCATCCCTGGCCTATCAGATGATATGATGCTGTTTCCTATATGCAATAAAGGAAAGCAATTGATTTACCATACCTGCATTTTGATACCTATAGAATGTATAAAAACTTGGGGCTACATTTATGAAAGTGGGTAAATGGTATAGCAATAATTAAAATCTCTCTGGATTTTTTTTCAGAGCAAAGACAGTTAGAAGTGGAGAGTCAGTTGGGAGATACTCGGAACAAAGTGGAGAGGCTTGTTGCAGAAAATGCTCAGCTGAAGAAAGACTGGACAGAAACAGGTGCCTCTGTTTGATTTTTCTTTTTAAAAAAAATAGTGACTGTTTTTGAAAATAAGCACTAAAGTTTATAATGTAATCCGTGAACATAGTAGTTTTAAATGACCAACATCTAATTAAAATGTGTTAGTTTATATCATGTTGATACCTTTTTCTGTATGTATTGTATAATTAAACTGTCAATTTTTAGATGAGAAATTTAGAGCAGCAGCAGAAAAATTAAAGTCAGTTCAAGACATCGAAAACTCATCACTCACTACACAGGTAATACACTACACAGGTAATACACTACACAGGTAACAGTGTTACAGTAAAACTAAGCTACAGCAAATTCCTGGAGCCTGTCTGATTGACTTCATTGTATCCATAATTTCTGTATCTAGATGATGATTCTTTCTGCTATTTATAACAAATTCAGTATTAGATGAGAAAGGAATATCCGTCTTTGTTTATGGAATAGAATTGATCATTTATGCCATAAAGAACAATACAAAACCCTTGCAAAATTTTACTTTTGAGGATATAATTGACAGAAATTATGAGCAGCTCACAGCTATGTCTTGTGTGTGAGTGCCATTTTGAAATTTGCTGATTAAGTGATATGATCCCAATCAATATACAAATGATTTTCGTCAAGTATGTATGTAAATAACAATAAGCAATTGATATCCTGTTTGTTAACATGTGTATTCATATCTGATTAGAATAAACATTGGTTTGGCTAGTTATATGAAATAACATCACTTGACCCAGGCTAGGGTGTAATTATTGACAATTGCCTTCCACTGGAATAGACACCTGGATATGTTTGTGGTTATTTTGATTGATGGTTAGCTGTGATAACTCCCTGAATAGACATTATCAATTGGGAGTAAGGTCAAACAGAGGAATTAGTATCCAAACATTTGTTACGAGGGATGTCCGATGGTAAAAATGAAAGTAGAAACAGTCCAATAAATGTGGTAGATGAGTTAACTGTAAACATGGTAAATAAGAATGATTCTCTAGGAAAAATAATTCATTATAAACAGATACAAATACATTGTTTTGATGCATTTGGGGAATGAAAATTAGTTCATAATACCTGTAAATTTATTAATCCAAAATTCATTATTTGATATAATTTTTTTAAATAAAGAATGTTGCTGGAGATTCAGTAGTTGGTATATCAGTAAATTCATTTATGTCTGTGTTTGTACTGTATGACTTTTATTGTTAGATTTTGTAATTGTAACTCACATTAATAATGTTATTTGTATATGTGTTTTTGATTTGTTTTAGCTTTGTTTGACAAAAGCAAATGAAACTTTGGAGTCAGAAAAAAGGGATTTGACTGTTTTATTGGAAAAAAGAAGCAGAGAAATTGAGAGACTCAATGGTAAGGATTCTTTAATAATAGTATTTCATGCATTATCACATGTTTAATTACTAGTGTTTGAAATAATTGTTCCCGACTGCCTGAGACACATAAATTTTGCCAGGGGCAAACAAATTTCTTTGTAGAAATGTCCGACTGGACGAGTTAGAATTTCCCCTAAATAAAATTTAGATGTATCAAATCTACTTATCATACTGTAACGAAGTTGTAACAGGCTAAGGGGGTTTTATAAGATTATATACATGATCGGAATCGAAGTTATGAAAACTAAGTCCTAAAGTCACCTAATCACTTAATTTGTTGTAATTATAAAACAGGTACATATTTATTTTGACAGAGGAATGGAATAGTTTGTCGGACAAATTATCCCAGGCTAACAGAGAAAAGTATGAGGCCCAGGCTCAAGTCTCCGATTTTCAGAGTCAAATTGTCACATCACAGGTAGGCCTAATCATTATGTCATTAAAGATAATCTTTTTACTGAGAATTCAGCATTGTTTCAGGGGATGATTTTAACTTTGATGCATATACATGTGTGATGTTGCAGTGTACACAGAAAAAATTGACTGAGGAGAAAGAAGCTCTCCAGAGGCAGATTGATTTGTTGAACAAAGATTTGTCCAACAAATCTCAACAGCTTTTCAATGTCAGAAAGGAACAGGTAAGAATTATATTTCTTCGTTATGATACGAATTTTACGGACATACTTTTCATGTGTTTCTGTGTTGTTTGTATCTAGTCTGCCAGAAATTTGGATCTTCAAAGTCGTTTGGAGGAACAGTCAGATGAAAACCAACACTTGCTAAACACTGTGGAGACTATGAGGAACACTAATGCAGAGCAAGTGAAGAAGATTGAACAGTACATGGAAAAACTCCAGGATGTAAGGACTCATTTACCAGTATTTCAATATGCATTGTACTTTGTAAATGGACATAAAAAATACTGATTTATAATTTACATGTTAATTTATTTTTCAAATTGTCTGAAAGCATTTGATGTGAAGGCCATATAATATTCTATTATCCTGTGTTATTATTACCTAAGGCCCACAATAACCAGGTGCAGGCAGATGAACAATTCAGACAGGAGCTGGAGGCCAACCAGAAACTTGCTGATCTCTACAAGGTGAGATGATCTTTAAGAAACAACACCTGATTTGATTAAAGATTTAATAATTGGAAAAAAAAACCACTTGATTAATTTTTCCATCTGGATTAATTTTATTAAATTTTTACATCCTTGAAATCAAAGATAGATGCGTCATATATTGGATTGGTCTCTCTTTGTGCTTTTGGTTCTTTGTATACAACTTTAACCTCTGTCTTGATTTTGAACTATACAAGATAGAGACTTCATACTTGGTGAACTAAGAGGTCAAGGTCATTACTATTTTCAACAAGGCCAAGGTAAACTTTGCCACAACTGAACATGGTCATGCCCATTTCCACTGTGTACCCCTCCTAGGATTTGATTTAAGAAATGAAACTTATAATTCTTTATTTGATGCATGTATCAAACGAAAAATTGGACTGAAAACTTCATCAATGCGCGTAGCGCGTTGATTAAAAAGTTTTCCGTCCAATTTTTTGTTTGATACATGCATCAAATAAAGAATTATAAGTTTTATTTCTTATCATTTAATTATATTTTTTAGAATAGAAAAACAAATAGTTTCTCTCATCAAAAAGCTTGAATTAACGTTTCTGAAATGGCGCATATGAAATACCTCTACGTAACAATGAAAACAACAACAAAACTGGCTGTGCGTTCAGGTCAGGTAGAGTTACTGTGCAGAATTAAATGGATTATACGCCAAATTAAAGGTGCAATGGTTAAAAGCTGAATTAGATATAAAGGAAGAGAACAAGTGGTGACTGGATGTATGCTGCATTGCGTTCGAGGAGACGTTGAACACTGGTTGTATCATAGGAATGGTGGAATGCGACTCGGCTCCATTGCAATATCCAGTAAAAAGCTCAACACCTCTTCCTCTAAATTGGCCTCGTTGACTTAACCCTATATAACGCAGTTCAATTTCATTAATATTTACCAGATCAAAAGTTGCTGCTTGCTCCGTTATATTATCGAACTCGAAAGCAGACGATACATACCGTAATCTGTCTACTTCTACCAGCCAGTGCCCTACGTCATCAAGTTTACTGTTCTTCCACATCGTCACTAGGCCTACGTGTGTTGTTTCTTTAAATTAATTTGTATTTTACTCACATCTTTGGTTGTGTTTATTTTTGGTAACATCAAATGAATACATTTCGTTTACAATACATGTGTGGAAATTCCCATTCTATAAACAGCGCTAAAATTAGAATGGCTGTTAACGGGGAAGACACATTCCAGAGAAAAGTAGTCCCGCGTGCTTAGTGCAGATGAACTCCAGATGAATGCTGTTTTTTTTTGGACACAGAAATCAAACGAATTTTTCATCCAATCAGCATCATTGTTAAGTCATCACTTTAAAAGTTATTAAATGATTTCAAGATAATACAAAGATGTCTTATGACTAGAAGGTATATCAAGTAATTTAGAATGTGTCAAGGACATAAACATTGAGATTATAAAACTTTGATGTTAGTGATAAGTTTTTAAGAACATTTTCAAGTGTTTAGGTGTGGCCCAATGGTGGTATTAGTCCTGTTAAAACAGCTCTAGTTGTTTTGGTCTGAATATAATAGTGCAGTCCATGTACATGTATTTGATGAGAAATGGAATGTACAGGAGTGGTATAATATGGACATTGTTACAAAAATATTCTCTAGTTTTCTGCATTTATGAAAAAAAATGAATTTTCTTTTAGGGGCAGGCCACTGACCTTGAGGAGAAGTGCAAGGAGTTGATGACGGCTGTGAAGGAGCTGAGGATACTGCTGAAGGATGCCTCTACTTCATACACCGAGCTACAAAATCAGCATCAGACGGATTTAGAACAACTCAAGGTGGAGGTGGCTGACAGAGGTAGAGATTTATAATGCAAATATTAAAAGTAGGATAAAATGATAGTGGGGAATAAAAGTAAGAACTGAAGCATTGTTATAGAGTAAATGGTTGTTATAAGGTAGTAGTGAAATTCACACATATACATACATATAGAATTGTTTAGAATAATGTACATGTACAGTGCATTGTTCACAGAAAGTTAACAAGATTGCTCAATCAGTTTGAGTATTTGCTTTTTTACAGATAATCAAATTCAGAATTTGAGTAAGGAGTTGGAGAATGCCAATGAACTCATTGATGAAATCAAAAAGAAAGGTAACAAAATTATAACAGGCAGAAAATTCTTCTTGTATCATAAAAAGTTTGGTTATATATAGATAACTATTTCAAGCTAGAGTATGATTTAAACATATTTTATTGAGAAACTCAACAGTATTGGGCAACAGGCAGAGTCTATGTAGGCCCTATCCCCAATGCTAGAGTGAAAGCTAGAGTATGTTTCCTTGGTTGTTTTGGGGGGGGAGGGTTGGGGGGTTAGTGCTATTCAATTGCTATTCTTTCATTTTGTAGCTGCCACCAGTGAACATGTAGAGACACTTTTCCCAAATGCAGCAGCCACTAGTCGACTGGTAAATTCCGGGATGTCCCTTACTCAGATTTACAACGAGTATATGCAGGCCTCAGAAAATCTCTATCTCGAAAAGGAGGAAACCAAAAGACTTAACACCTGCATTGATACCATACTTCAGGTTCATGTTTTATTCCAAAGAAAAGAACTTATATCATTGACCAAAATGAAAATAAAAGATTCACAGTATTAAAGATATGCAAGTAAGAAATGAATGTTGAAAAACAATTTCGCAATGTTTAAACTGACGAACATTACGTTCATTGTATATGCCTCGTATTAACATCAGAATATTGTGTGTAGGAGATAGAAGAAAAGGCCCCTCTGATTCGTAAACAGCGAGAGGACTATGAGCAGTCCCTGGAGACGATCGAGCAGATGAACAAACAGCTGGACGCTGCGCTCCTGGAGAGCCAGAGTACGAGGATCGAGGCAGACCAAGCTAACAGGAACTATAATTACATGAAGCGGGAAAATCAGAAATTACAACAGCAGACAGAGGACCTCTCAAAACAGGTTAGTGAGAAAGTTAGAATTACATTTTTATTTTCCAGAGCCGAGTTCAAAGACTTAACACACATTTAGCTGTCAGGAACATCCAGAGGATATGAGGAAATACAAGTGTGCTAATATTAATTTCCATTTTGTTTGTTTGACTGATGAATGTTCTTTGTATATACTGTATTTTCATCAATTTTCATACATGTATGAACCAAATTCTAAGGACTCCCCCCTTCTAAAAAATAGTTTCATTGATGCATGATTTCATGGAGAGCTGTTCTTTCATGAGTGAAAATTGTACTTCATTGACCACATGATTTATAACTACCACAGGAATGTTTAAATTTGGTATTAAATAAAGTGTTGTGAAAGCATAGTTTTATTAGTACATAACTATGGTATTACTTCATAACTTTCTTGATCAGTGATAAGATGGATCAGTGATGTACATTGAGTTGTTGCTTTATACTGTAGGTGCAGTACCTGGTGAAGGAGATAGAAGAGGTGAAGAGTGGGCGGATCGTAAGAGAGGAGGACATTTCCTATGGGAACATCTCCAGCACCACCTCCGCTGACGTCATCTCGGGCCACCTGGTCACATTCAGGTACTGTACAGCTGATTGACGTATTCAGGTACAACTGACATGCCGGGTTTAGAATGCGGACAAGATTTCTCAGTATTTACATGAATATTTCTTGTACAAAATATATAATTTCCTACTGTATATACTTGTGGGTTTTCTTGTTTTTTCTTCTTCTGACTTTTAAGCACTATAATGTTCAATAAAGTCAGTATGTTCACAGCATTTTTGATGTGAATGTTTCACAAAGACCTGATTTATAACGTTCATCGTGTTCTTTATTTTCTGAATCAATGTACAGAAGTGGTGCTCTAGATATTCAGTATCTTAAAATTTGTAGTGCTTTTTATATATTTACCTGGAATATTTGTTAAAAGGGGGGTGCTTGCATTTAAACACAGGTGCGGTCTGGTCATTGTCAAACAGTTAAAGATGTGCACGGAATTATATCGATACCCATTATTTATTATGATTAAACTACAATAATTAATTGATCATCTTGGACAGTGAGCAACTCCTAGTTAAAGATAACTTAAGCAGTAAACATCTCATAAAATTTTTCTTTTAAATATCCAAGTCTTCTGTGGTGTAATTATCGTATCTATCACTATGCCGAAAAGAAAACAATAAACTTTGAATTTCTTTCTTATCTAATCAATGTATTTAACATGAGGTTATGAGTAATAAAGATCGAGATTGACATTCAGAAAATATAATCTGTAGATTCCTTATTTTACACAAGTACTTGTAATGCAAAATGTCTAGTAGATGTCAAATTGCAAGAACATGAATTCGCAAATGGTCTGATGATCAACAGTTTTACATGTATTTTAGCAATAGAAAAATAACAGCAATTAATTTTATTTAGTGAAACATACTTGTCGCAAAATAATGCAATAATAGATTTGTTGTGTATATCTAGAAATCTATAGTACAACAAGGAAACACAATTCTTGCTAGGTATTAAGGTGGCTCACTGCACCTTGTCAGAGTTTATCAAATCAACATGAAATGATTTATCATGAAAGATGTGATGATATCTAATAAGTACATATCTCAGAAAGACAAAAAACATGCAATTTTGGTGAGAGAAAAACATGATTTTCAAAAATTTATTTCACTGTAAACAAAATACACTCAAGGATTTGAACTCGGGATCTGCAAGTCATTAACTCACTACCTTATTAACTGAGGCACGTAGATATACAAATTGATGGATACAAGTAATTTCACAAAACATTTGAATCACCATCTTGTGATGTAGTGTCATATAATGTTTAAGTCATGATGTAGTGAGCTACCTTAAGTTGATGAACAATTCTGACTTATAAGAAAGGAAAATGTCAAATTCCTAAAAAATTTCTCTGAAAAACAGTCACTGACTTACACATGAGTTGACTTATAAGCAAGTATATACAGTACATGGCATTTTATATATATTAACAGAGACATTCAGGATCTCCAGCATCAGAACCAAATGTTACTGCAGGTTGTCCGTGATCTTAGTGAGAAGAAAGAGGAGGAGGAAAGCCTCGCAGCAGAAGAAAAGTAAGTATACTCTGGATATCAAAATACCTACAAAATGTATACAAGTAAGTCACCAATGACGTCACTCAGTAAGTCTTGAAATCAATTTACCTATATTAAATGAGTTTGGATTTCAAATTATTTATATAAAATAAGTTTTGATTTCAAAATACCGATATGAATTTAGTCTGGATATCAAAATTCCAGTACAAAGTAATTCTGGAAATTAAAATATGAGTAATAGGTACATGTAAGTTAGGATATGAAAATACCTGTCCCTTGTAAAGGAAGTCTGCATTTCAAAATACATATAAATTAAGCCAGTATTAACATCTTGATATCAAAAATACATTTGTACCAGTGTACATGTACAGCTGTAGTTCATCTAAAGAGAGATCAGGAATTTCATTTCTTTATGAACTGATTCACAACCTTCTCAGGTCTTTGAATACTTCATTCCAACTTTGTTGAACTTCTTTAGGGCTCTGTCTTTAGGTGGGAGCCCACTAGCAGGATGTCAAGTCCCTATTTATTCCTATATTTTCCTATAAGCTTGAAGGTTCCTATATTTTCCCTATAAGTCATTAAAATCCTTATAAAGCCCTATACATGTATATCCAAACCAAATAACAGTCCTATTTTCAAAAATGATAAAAAAAAGAAGAACCCCCCCCCCCCCCAAAATCCAGGAGCTGATGCTATAGATTGATATCTAATTAGATTGTTATGAAGAGAATAACTAATGATTGTATAAGAACTGTCTATTGGATGGAAAACTGTCTACATCTGAAAGGATTTTGTCTTTGTTTATGTTTAATATTATTTCTTCTCCAGTAAGATACTACATGTATGTGCTAGATTTTTATGCAGAAACAAATTCTTTTATAGAAACTATTTATTCCTATAAATCTGCTGTAAAAATCCCTATATTTGACCTATAAACTCCGTAAAAAATCCCTATAATCCTATATTTTATAGACCAAAAGTGGCTTGACACCCTGCAATAGTGATCAGCCAGTGCACCTGCATTGAAAGTTTTATGGACTTTTTTGTTACTATCTTTACAGCTATTGATTTCAAAATATATGCATGAATTCAGTGGGTTATATAGGTTTAGTTGACTTATTTTTCAAATTTTGAAAGCAATATGGACCCAGAACTTTAATAACCAATTTCAACGAATTGACACTTTTCTGGACTATTTTTGGCTATCCCTGCAGCCAAGGGTTTGGAAAATTTTTACATGAACTTGTATTACTGGGCTACAGGTCAAGTTTGAGTGTCAACTTTGTTGAGCTTTTCTCAAAAGACTTCGGACCTTGAACGTAGCAACTAATGCTACAAAACGGGGTCCTTTTGTAATTTTTGCCATCACAATACTTGTACATGTATCTGGCACATAGCAAGTTATTCAGGAAGTGTATATACATGTACATATGTAAGTGTTTAAGTGTATTTTACAGAACTAAAGATCTGAAGGACCAGTTGGAGAGATCTCTCAGTGAGATGCAGGAACTAAAGTCAGCCAGAGACAGACAAGCCACCATGGTCAGTATAATGTCCCAGAAAGCAGGCGTTTACCATGGTCAGTATAATGTCCCAGAAAGCAGGCGTTTACCTACTGATGTGTCTGATCATTGTTATAAGAAGAGCCTTCACACAGTATCAAAGACTTATTGAGAACTCGATAGGGATATTTACATATGAATGTCCACTTTTTTAATACTGATACCAACATTGCAGTATTTCAGTAAAGATTCTGCCTGTTTTAGGTTGAGTCCATTGTGCGACAACGAGACTACTACCGAAGTCTATTACAACAAAAAGAAGATGGATATGTAAGAAATATGTGTAAACATTAATCTGAAAAATACATCTTTGATAGTCAGATTTTCTTTTAAGAATAGTAAAAATTGTTTCAAATTTTGACCTGTTTGTGATGAAGAAGCTAATATTTTGGCAGTGCCAAGTGTAATTTTAAAACAAAATTGCATAAGAAATTAGATCCAAGGGATCAATGAGCCAGCAGATTTTTGTCTTATAGGGTCAAGTGCTTGAGATGACCACATCAGCAATAAATACTCCATTAAAGAGCCCCATTGCTAAAAGCCCTCTTAAAAGTCCCGCCCCCGATAGGGCGCTAGAGGAGGCCAAGGCTGCCTTCAAACTGTGTCAGGAGGAATTTGAACGATACAAAACAGAAATGAGGGAGCAAGTCAAGTAAGAGAGATTTGCAGATTGTAGACATTTCTGACTTAATGTTTAATTATTTTGAAAGAAGAGAAGAATTGCTTCTCTTTTTCATTGATAAATGGTAGTTCCAAAACTTTTACAAACATGAGGTTTAGTTAGAAACTGTGAGAACAGATCTAAAGTGAGGTACACTTGTAAATCCTGTAAATCTTTAGTTTTGAAAATATTGACTTGTTATCATGATGGTAATTTTCAGAATGCTCAATGAAGACGTGAGGGACAAAGAATCCAAGATTTCAGAACTACGAAGGCAAAACATGAAGTTGTCCTCTCAAGTAAAATTTTATTTTTTATGCAAATGAAGATAGATGTACATGTAGATTGAAACATTATTCATAGAACTGAAATTTTAAGAGTTAGATTAGTTTACTGTGAAACATGGAGATTGATGGTTTGGATAACTATGTTTTAAGAAGTTTTAAGAGTTGGCTTAGTGTACCATGTAACATGCAAGTTGATGGTTTGGTTAACTATGTCACTTGTAGCTGGAGAATGGAGTAGAGAAGAGTAAGATCCTAATGGGGAATGCTGAAGGTTACAAAAGAGAGTTGGCATCTCTGAGGGAGAAGGAAAAGAAGCTATTTTCATCTGTAGCCAAACACGAGCAGACGATAAACACATTAAGACAGGTCAGCTAATGTTTTTCATGAACAGACGATAAACGCATTAAGACAGGTCAGCTAATGTTTTTCATGCTCCTAGTAAATGTACAGTATGTATTAGTATTTCATGACAATTTTACTTATAGTCCAGTCAAGATAAGTATGACCGTGAATAAATTGCAACAGAATTTATTTTCATCACATATCAATATTAATGATGAAAGATACAAACATATTATAATATAAAGAAATCTACAGCAGGGAAAGTAGAAAACGTTGTGATTTAATTTATCACAATATTATTATATTACCGGGTCTACAGCTTAAATACTCCATTAGAATTTTTTTTAAGATTGGTAATATAATAGTACTTTCTCTGTCTTGCAATAACTTGAGAAGATTTTTCCAGAATTTAAAGGTAGGAAGAGGTAAACTGCTTTCACATTTCAGATTTATCATCTTTGTCATTACAGAGTTATGGGACTTGTATTGTTTTAATATTAATGAGATGATAGCACTTTCTATGACATGCAACAACTTGAGATTATATGAGAAGATTTTCATAGATTTTATATGTAATGCTCCGATTTGGCAGAGGTAGACCCCGTGAGATTTTCGGATTTCTATCCGTCAGCACTTTCTATGGCACGAGATAACTTGCATTTCCTGGGAACCTTTCTGGCTTGTCAGTTTTGTAGACTGTTTTAATGAGGGTCTCGAGTAATCATATTGATAAGAAGAGTCTAGACAAACAGTGGTATTGTAAGCAAATAATTGAGAACCATTTTATCTTTTTACCAGGACTTGCTGTCCACTCAGGAAAAGTTCTCCAGAGCTGAAGCTCAGTGCCATCATCTTAACACAGAGAAGGAACTTCTCAAAAGCTCGGAACAGAGGCTGTTACTGGACATTGATAATATACGAAGGGAAAAAACATCTCAGAGCATGCTAATGGCAAATCTACAGTCCATACAGGTAAAGCCTGGGGAGATTTATTCATTCAGTTGATCTGTTCATCAATAGCGTGAATTACTGTCATCAATGTGAATTGCATCTGCAGTTTAGAGTGTGTTTTTTGTTTGAGTAAGTACATCTAATTGTTGAAAGAATTTGAGTTACAAAAAACTGTTTTCTATTTTGCATGCTACAATGTATTTGTGACACCTGTTGTAGAACACTTTAGACCATTCTGAGAAAGAAATGAAAAGTAGGTACACAAACCAGATAGAAAAGTTAGAGATGGAACTGACTGCAGCCAGGAGGAATCTAACAGCTACACGGGACGAACATAAGGCTGTGGTTCAGCTGTGGGAGGTACTGTACTCAAATAAGTCACGTCTGCTTACATTTAAGTCGTCGAGGTGTTTTGCATAAATACATTTATGCTATTTATAAACTCATTTTTCGGAATGTGTACAGTGTATGTTTTGAGAATTTCATTTTTGGTCACAGAATCAAACGAAACAACTTCGCCAACAGCTGGAAGGCGAGATGAAATCTCATGAGAATACCAAAAAGAATCACCAGAACACCTGCCACCTGCTGGAAGCCATCAAGGAGCAGGTCAGTACCATGGAATTTCTATAGTTAGAGGATCAGAAACAAATCAATGTGTACATGTACCATGTGCAGCATTTGATTGTATTTCCTTGTGCTGAACATGTCTCTATTAAAAAGTCATGTTGATTTTAGAAGTAAAGCTGTACACTCTCATAATACAAAAGTCGTGTTGATTGTAGGAGTAAAACTGTACACTCTCATAATACAAAAGTCGTGTTGATTGTAGGAGTAAAACTGTACACTCTCATAATACAAAAGTCGTGTTGATTGTAGGAGTAAAACTGTACACTCTAATAAACTATAAAGGACATGCATACCTTTTTCAGTTAAAAACTACAGAAGCAGATCTAGCTGAGGCTCGGAGAAGGGCAGAGAGGTCAACCCTAAGAACAGGTAAGCAGAGATGTCAAGATACTTTTGTTTCATATTGTTTTGTATCTGTGACTGCTAGATATAAAATTTGACATATATGATGTTTTATGGTCTGATTCCATTCTATTTAACAGATGGCCTACAGACTGCGCCGGTTACTCCATCTAGCAATGCCCCACTGTCAAACACGGAGGAAGTAAAGACACTCAAATATCAAGTGACAGAGACCAAGAGAGAAATACAAAGTAGGTCAAAGTCACTACGTATTGTTCAAGTCTTA
Source organism: Ostrea edulis (assembly GCF_947568905.1). Lineage (NCBI taxonomy): Eukaryota > Metazoa > Mollusca > Bivalvia > Ostreida > Ostreidae > Ostrea > Ostrea edulis. Next base: position 13,423,382 of record NC_079167.1, on the reverse strand, counting down.
ACACAGAAATAGTAAGTAGGTCAATGTTACTTAGTATTAAGGGACAGAGATCAAAAGAGAAATACAAAGTAGGTCAGCATAAGAAAGTATCAAGTGATAGATACCAAGAGAGAAATACAAAGTAAATTCACTAAGTATTAAGTGATACAGAGCAGAGAATATCGAAATGGGGCGGTCCTTCGGATGAGACCGCAAAAACCGAGGCCCCTTGTGGCATGATAAAGATCCCTCCCTACTTGAAGGCCGTAAGTCCAGAGTATAGGCCTAAATTTTGCAGCCCCTCACCGGCAATGGTGATGTCTCCATATGAGTGAAAAATTCTTGAGAGAGAGAGATGTCAGACAATATACAATGTAAAATCGAAATTGTGTCCGAAGTCCAATTACTTCGACACATCCTGTACAAGGAAGTAGTAAATAATGCAGTAGATGTTATGAAATGGTCATTGTATTAGTCTGAATGAACATTCTGATGGTTGTTTCTTACAATTCACATATATGTTTACTACCATAAATACTTATGCATGTACATATTTGTAGTTAGACTAAGAGATCGGGTAGGAATGGCTCAAGTAGGATGTTATTCCTCACATTGAATTTTCTCTAAAATTTTCATCACAGACCTTAAAGAACAACTTGAGAGAAGTAAACAGCATGTTACCGAGTATAAGAGCATGGCTGACAATCTGCAGAAAGCTCTCACGGAACAGTCAGAGGTATAGACATGTAAACACAAACTCCTGCTCATGTTGGCAGTGTTATCTTCAGCCAGAAATACGATTTCATCAGTTTAGTGATAAAAATATTTCATACTGATAACAAGCAGGTGCTGATGCATCTAGTTATGAAAGCTTAAAGAAAATTTCAAGAAGTCAGATTTACTCTTCTACAGCACCGTGTCATGTTACGTGGACATCTTTTGTATGTATTACAGTGTACTAAACAGTTTGAGGAGCAGTTAAAGAGAGAATGTAGAGAGAAGGATTCTGTCCTGGAGAGACTGAAATCGACAGAGGGAGAGTCTCAAAAGCAGATGGAGGATGTGATGAAGGGGCTGGATGAACAGCACAAACTGGTAAAAATGCATTTGTTGTAATAGTGCTCATGTACCAAGATCTCTGATTATCCCAGTCAGACATTGTATTTCTGATTTGTACTAAACTATTGTTGCAGTGAAATGTAAGATTCCTGTTATACATGTATAGTATGATGTATTTATTCATTTTTTCCACACAGAATGGAGATTTGAGGAAGCAGCTAGCCACGTTACAGCAGGAACTGGAGGATGCTGTGTTCACACGAGACTCGGCTCTTGCGCAGGAGGCGGCTAGCAGAGAGGAATGTAGTCAGCAGGTCCAGATGGCTAGTGAAGTACGGGATGTGTTAAATTCATATACAATTTACTAAGCAGCATTGTGTGTATAGAGGCAGATTCAGATGGCTAGTGAGGTACCGGATGTGTTCAGTTTATATACAATTTACTAAGCAGCATTTTGTGTATAGAGGCAGATTCAGATGGCTAGTGAGGTACGGGATGTGTTTAGTTTGTATACTGTGCAGCATTGAGTGTATAGAGGCAGATTCAGATAGTGAGGTATGGGATGTGTTTAGTTTGTATACTGTGCAGCATTGAGTGTATAGAGGCAGATTCAGATGGCTTGTGAGGTACAGGATGTGTTTAGTTTGTATACTGTGCAGTATTGTGTGTATAGAGGCAGATTCAGATGGCTAGTGAGGTACGGGATGTGTTTAGTTTGTATACTGTGCAGTATTGTGTGTATAGAGGCAGATTCAGATGGCTAGTGAGGTACGGGATGTGTTTAGTTTGTATACTGTGCAGTATTGTGTGTATAGAGGCAGATTCAGATAGTGAGGTACAGGATGTGTGCGATTTCTTGTTTATACTCCATTCATTAATGAAGTGGATAAAACCATATTATGAGATGCAGTGTACCATGCAACATAGAATTGCACAGTGCTAGATCTTTTGACACTCACTCTTACTAGACTATAGCAATTGATGTGCTGATAGTATTAGGGCCCTGCCTGTAGATGGGTACCTTATTGATGTGCTGATAGTATTAGGGCCCTGCCTGTAGGTGGGTACCCTATTGATGTGCTGATAGTATTAGGGCCCAGCCTATAGGTGGGTACCCTATTGATGTGCTGATAGTATTAGGGCCCTGCCTATAGGTGGGTACCTTATTGATGTGCTGATAGTATTAGGGCCCTGTCGATAGGTGGGTACCCAATTTTCCATACTGTTTTTACTATCCCTGCAGCTTTTGAATTGAAAATTCATCCTTGAACTTATTTATTTCAATGGATTACAGATCAAGTTTGAGTTTGGGTGTTGTTGACATATTTTTGAAAGAGTTAAGGACCTTGGACCATTGCCACACGGTGGGGCCTTTTTGTGATAGTGCAACAAAGCGAGGCCCTTTTTTATGCTTGCCATCACAATGATTTCTAATGTAGATACATGTATGAATAGAAATATTATACACCATATATTCATGTATATATGTTGTAAACTTTCTTTTTTGAATTTCCTTCTTTATAAACTGTCTTACTGTTATGCCCTCTGGGCCCAAAATTGGAATAAACTTATCTTATCTTATACTTATTATGTTAATAGTTGTAGTTATTTTGATTGAAACTTGACAATGATTGCTGTTACTTTTTTTGTAAGGCTAAAGACAAGTACCAGCGAGAACTGATGCTTCATGCTGCTGACGTTGAGGCTCTGGGGGCAGTCAAGAAACAGGTAAGAATAGCATTCCATCTACATTTACCTGTTTTCTGCTACAGCTAGTATTGTGCACTAACAAGAGTTAAGTCTTCAGCTTTGCAACACAATTTAGGTCACCAGCAGTGTCATTATGATCAAAAAGTGTGAGAAATGTTAACCATTAGGTCATGAAAAATTAGACCAATACTGTAGATAAGCCACTAAGTGTTATAATCTGAGGATTAAAGTAAATGCATTCAACACAATCAATTCTTACAGCTACGTTCATATTTTAGTGTCTTTGGAACCCCAAATCTTTACCCAGTAAAACTCGATTATACTGAACCATCTGGGCCAGCAAAAAACAGTTCGTTATAACCAAACTTTGTTATACAGTTGAACTTTGATATCTCAAAAGTCCCAACCAACATTGAAATACGTTTATAATGGTTTATAGCATATCTCAACATGATTATGATTCTTATAGCGTGCCCATACTTTCGGAAGCCAAAAAAATATAGGAAATTCTGATTTTTGGTCTATTGAAAGAAAATAGCAAGGAGTCCATATGTTTGTGATAATTTACAATGTTAATTAAAGATGGACTCTTTCCTAAGATAAGTGATTTTATATACCTTGGGTATGCTATTTAGATAGTTTTAAATTATTGTAAACATTTTGGCCAAATTGTATTGTTAGTGAACTTAGTCCCATGTATTTAGTAGGGGGTGTGCTCTTGAAAAAGGAATTTTATTTACCCAATGGCAAATAAAACTTCAAATTACTCGCCCTTGATTACAGGTGGCGCACGATCCGTTAACGTCCAAGGCGTTTCTAACCTCAAGTTTAAGAGAGCGTCGGGAGGACATGTTTAGATTAGAAAGTTGTTGAATATTTAGTAACGATGGCGGATTACGGTTCGTAGGACCTCACTGCGCTTAGAGACGAACTTAGAAAACGCATTGCAAGACTCTCTGGGCGGGAAGGAAAACACGTTGAGAGTTTCAGCTGTAACCGAATTTTCTCTGTCACATCGATTAAATAAAGACATTCAATACACATTGAACGTTTTTCATTATAAACTACTTCGTGGTGAAGTTTACATACTTAAACAGTAGTTTAGGTTGAATATAGAATACATCATAATTCTTTATAAGTTGTTGAATTGCATATGTTTAAAACAATAAGATGTGCCACCCCACCCCACCCCCCACCCCCACCCCTCTCTCTCTCTCTCTCTCTCTCTCTCTCTCTCTCGAGCTCGAGGATTAAGAATATCAATTATAAATATATCCATATATATCTGAAATTCTATTATTAAGCTGTTAAAATGTGTAGTAATAGTGAATGTATATGTATAACTTCTGTTTATGAAATAAAATTCACGATAGAGAAGGCACATGTATACAGAGTACATGATATATCATACCACATTAAACAGTTTATTTGCGTGTTTTAACTTATATCACTTACGTGATGACGTCACGATAGGTAAACAGTTTGCGATTAACTTTTTTATTAGTACATAGGGCAAGCGAGAGCATAATAATTGGCAGGTCAAATAAATTTTACTACCCCATATGCTAGCTGTACAATAATGATTCAAAATTTCGAGTTTCTACATTTTAATTTGATAAAAGTAGATATGATTCAAATTTTATTTCTAAAAAATTCAGAAATATCTTAATCTCTTGAGATGCATTTTTCTTCTGGTTTGCGTCAACAGTTAAAATAGGCTAGGACTGGTATTCGTTTCTTTGACGTATTGGACTGTACTTCCGTGGGTCAGTTGATAAACATGACATAACAACATAACTATGATAATGCAAACTTTGATAAGTTATGAAAGTTTGACAATTTCATCTCATATTTTGATTAATTTCATACGTATTGACTATTGAAGAATCCAGACTCGTTTTCCCTGAAATTCAAACAATATTTTACAACACTTTTTGAATTATAACAAAATTAACAATGAAAGTAAAGTGTTGAAATTAATTTACAATCCAGTCATCAAAAACGAAAACAAGACCTAAGAATATTCACTGCCTTACAGTTACAGTCTGATTATAGCCACCCCTCCATTACAGTCGTGTCGTCGTACCGAGTGACGGCGGAGGAGGGGGGGGGGGGGGGCTATTAGCAATCGCGTTCATTCATATTTTGACGACCTTGGTTAACTCTAAAATTAATTTTTAAATGACATCTGAAATGTATTTTTGTACCATACTTGGTTTATATATTGAGGACTCAAATTTCCCCTGTTCGATTATAGATCTAGTCTAGAAAGAGGGGGGTAGGGGGGGGGGGTCATAGAATTATAAGATCATTGATGACTGCATCACTAAGGATAAATAAAATTTCGGCATAAAACATTCATGCAGAATATTACGATCTACAGAGCAAATGTTTAATCCCCCGTAAATACTATCTGCAACAAAGTCGCCATCTGATATCTGTGAAGTCGGACTGAACTGAAGACTGAAGTTTATAGCGCACGACGCTGAGTGGAACATAAAACGATCGTTGTCGCTGTCACATTTGATGACAATGAACCAATTGATTTTTTTAAAAGCTTCATATCTCGGGAATTCTACCCCCGCTCCCTGTTTGGACAACAAAAACCTTACACTCTCTTATAAATCTTATGTACACCGGAAGTCAACAAGGACGTAAACGAGTCTTGCGCCACCTATGTTTGAAATAGGGGAAACAACTGACAAATATTCGCAATTGATAGGCTATAATTGACATCACACAATACACTGGTCACATGATCATCTTGAATGTTGTTCTTTATGTAACAGAGGAACTTGTGAATGAAAAAAATGTAAGGACCAGAATTGTTTTTTTTAATGCAACTGATATACATGTATGTGCGAGTATAGTATAGTATGCACAGCACAAAATGGATACTTCTTCCCCATTTATAGTTGCCTTAGCTGTGTTGCATTATGGTTTCTTTAATTGTACTTGATTTATTGTAGGTAGAAGGATTCAATTCTAAATTTGCAACAGAACAAGAATTCAGACTTAAGGCAGAGAAAGAGCTAGAGGAGGGGAAGGTAGTTGTTTTGTTTGATACAGTACATGTAAGGTCAAAATTAACTAAGTACTTGGTTCTCAGGCCAAATTTGTCAAAAATAGATGAGGTAGGGTGTATTTTCTTTCTATCTATATAAAACAGACAAGGATTTTTTTTTAAATTCAAAACTCCCGACAACAGTTCCAGCATAGAGCAATCATCAGAAAAATCTCCCACAATGTGCCATGGCAGAATAACCGCAGTGCTTTTTTGTATCTGAACAGATATTGATGTCAATGTGATGAAATATTTGGAACTACTTAACCTCACCAGCTCCTTGCAAAATTTTAACTGTTTATATAAACGTCTGGATGACACAGGCCTAGTCAAACGTTTTACAAACGGGAGTATCTGAAATGAGGTTGGCGATTCCGGATTATTAATTTTTGGCATATGAAGAGCACATGAGAGAAATTTTATTTCATTCCTTTAAGGATAAAAATGGTTAATGCATTGTTCAAATAGATGTGGGCAGGCCTGAGAACCAAGTAATTAATTTTGTTAAGCCTAAAGCAATGTTAAGAGTACATTTTAAAATTATGTACATGCATATGACAAAATGCCATGTTACAATTTTTTTTAAAGAACTCTTGGGCAGAACAGGAGAAGATTCTGAAGGAGGAGTATCAAAGATTAGAGAAGCGAAACGAGGAACTGTCTTCCCAGAATGCAATTCTTCATCAGCAAATGGAAAAAGTAGGACTTGTACTGTTTTTAGCTGTTTATAGATCTGCTTTGCCTTTTCAATATCTGTAATTGTTGTCCTATTTACATGTAAATTAACTGCATAGTAACATAAGGTTTCTCAAAGGTTGTAATTTTATTAAGAATGATGCATCATGCATACATTATTCTGTTTCCCAAAATATTTAGAGGAAATTTGAAACCAATTATTCATCGATTACTCCATTCATTTATTGTTTTTTATATTCCAGACAGTTATTTGTCATATTTTGAATTTAGCTTGTTCTTTTATACAGGTTTTTATGTCAAGTTAAAAAGTCATTGCATTCATTGAAAATACATTTAAACAGTCATAAAATACATTTAAACAGCCTAGTTTCATTATTGACAAAACATTTGTAGATATTTATGGATCCCAATACTGTGGAGTCATTTTGAAATGATTTAAAACCATGCTCATGTATAATTAGCTTTGACATTGACTGTAGATGAGCAATGAAGTAATGTCCATACAGCGGGCAGTAACTCGGTCAGGCTCACCACAGAAACAGGCCGACCTGTCGTTTGATGAAGAGACTTCCAGATCTACTGAGCAATTGCAGGAAGTCATCAGGTTTGTAATGACTTGACAATCAACCTGTGATCTCGTCCATCATTTTGTACATGGCGTTGCAATCTCTTCTTGTATTAACTAGCTAGATCAGTTTTTGCCACACATGAAAATCGTGAAAATATGACATGTATGCTAGGAAACTTATGTGTATGACTTTTGTAGATTTTTACGAAAAGAGAAGGAAATTGCACAGTCCAAGTTAGAAATAGTTCAGACGGAGTGTAACAATGTCAAACATCGATACAAGAGACTACAGAAGGAGCTAGAGGAAGCAAGAAAGACATTGACAGAGCAGCAGATCGAGGCTCAGGTACGGCATGGAGTCTCAGTCAAATGACCTCTTCTGCCCTTGGATAAACTTTTGAAAGAATGTCGAATCTTAGGTCCAAAATCTGAGTTCAAATCAAACTGTCTTTGTCTGAAATTTCATGTTGTCTCTAATTTTTGTGCTGATTCAGAATTTGCTCTGAATGATATTGAACCCTGGCCTGAATGATATTGAACTTTGGCCTGAATGATATTGGGGTTTTCTGTCTTGATCATTAAATCTGCTGGTTGACGTTTCATAATGTTTACATACAAATTATGCTTCTTGGTTGTTGTTGCAGTCATAATTTCACTGGGGGTTGGCACTTTCTGTATACAGTAAATGTCGTGGTTATTTCTATCAGTTGGGATATTTTATCCGTCTCAGCTTTTATTATTCTCCAATCCCCGACAAAGATTCATGTACATGTACAGTAGGATAACTAAATGTAATCTTGTGTCTGTATGTACGCTTGACTTCAGTTGCTATGGTATTTACAGGCCAGTGTACAGACAGCCTCCCAGCATGCTGACCTAATGAGGAAGGTAGAGAACTTGAACATTCTTACTGACAGCAACAAACTCCTGAGGGAGGAGAAGAATCGACTTGAACAGCTGACTCAAGAGCTAGAAGCCAAGGTATCAAAATGCTCATTAAAACTCTCAAAAACATATACTGTACATATACATGTACCTTTCTTTATTTGAATTTATTCAACTTCAGATGAACAATTTGATGTACAAAGTTTTGCCTGCTATGTGCACTGTTGTAGACAGAATTTCAAAATTAGAATTTTTTAAGAAGAAAAAAATGAATCCCAGCTTCTTTGTTTTCTTGTAGGTGTCCACACTAGAGGGCAGTATTAATCCGCTCCAATCCTCCCAGCGAGATCTGACAGCCGAGAAAGAAACCTTGATCATAGAGAGGGATACCCTGAAGAATGAAGTGGACCGTTGGAAGAGTAGGGCTAATCGCCTGATAGAACAGGCCAACAGGACAGATCCTGATGAACACAAGAAAATTGTGTAAGGCCTGTATTACAATTTTGTTATAAAGATTACCTCTATATTGCCTTGGTATTTCATTTATTGGTGTAATATACATGTAGATGTAGATGTGTTATGAGAATAAATAAACTGAGCTGAACCCACTATAAAGCTTTTATGCGGTTTAATTTTTCTATTAATTGCAGCCAGGAAAGAGATGCTTTGAAACTGAGAGTGAAACATTTGATGGATGAGTCAATCAAAAATAAGTGAGTCTATTTCCATTTATTGTGGATGTGAACACGGTCTCCAATTTGATATTTTCCTACAGTGCTGGCAATATTCCTTGTCATATGACAAAAACACCCTTTATTGTTAGATAACCTGTTCTTGTTCTCTGATTGACTGTACATGTATATCTGGAAATTTTTGAGGTACTTTCTTTGTGTGAGGTGGATGATGATTTGTTTTTAAAAAAAAAAAAAAACAATCTTGGTGATCTGTTTTTCATTTTAGTAAATGAATAAGATTTGGCAGAAGCCTATATTAGCCTTATTCCTTGACAAGCTGTTGCTTTTATCTTTAGAAACATAAGCAATATGAATATAGCTGGAAACGAATTTTCACGAGTCTTTTCTTAATAATAATGTGTCAGAGAAACACTTCACAAATTTAAACAAGAGCTACATGTACTTTAATCTTATTTACTGCACGTTTCATTAAGGACACTTGTCACACACAAAAGGTTTCCAATATGTGTACATTGTACTTTAATAGTAAACAGTACATGTAGTTGTACATTTTAAGTGTAACCATCTTCTTTCGGCATTTAAGAACAGGCATTGGTGCGATTTATTCCATGTTGTGGATTTGTCATTTGTTGAACTCTTAATTTTCATTGATTTTGGGGTGGAGCAAGATCATGAAATTAAATATTCAACAAAGTACTGGACAATTAACTATTGGATAATTAACTATCTTAATGAAAATGTTAAAAGGTTGCTGTCCAAGAATTTATGTTACCATTACAGAAATTGTCATTTTTGTCAAAAGCACATTTGTACATGATTATACATGTAGCAATTTTTGAAAAATGTATCTTGAGCCTGAGGTCTGAGAAAGTTTGTGGCAAGTGTCTTTAAGTCAAGTTTTGCATTCTTGTTCTTGCAGTATTTTTTATTCAGATTTGTTTGTTTTTTGTTGTTTACAATTTTTTATTTCCATCAATTTCACATAGTCAGGAAAAAGAGAAACTGACAAGGGATGTTAAAACGGCCAATGATGAGCAGACACGAGTCAAGTATGTACAAGTAAATCATGCTGTTGTCTCATTGATTAATGTCCTTCTACCCAATGAACCAGGGAGCATTTACTGGTGGTTCATGCAAGTGACCAGTCTGTTTATCTGTCCATTCCAGCTGAAATTTTTGATTTGTCAAGGTTCATTTTCATTTGGTTTAGAAAATTATTTTGTACTTCATTAAATGATTTGCACGTGACAGCATTGCGATTCCTTGGTTTATATACTTTAGAATGTTGCAGCTTTAAGCTTATCATAATACAACATGATTTAAATGTGAACTTTTATAATGTTATGAGTAAATGATGTTTATATGGGGAGGTAAAATATTTTGGAGAAGTTTTGTAAAAAGTCCTCCATCCATTATGTTATCTCCCATATTAAACACGATTTACTAATAATGTCTTTTTTAGGTCATTAGGAGGAGGGTGTTTGATAAAGTTTGGAAATGTTAAAGTAGCGTGGTAGAATTGCCCATTTCTTTTCAGGGGGGTCAGGAAGTGGGGGGGGGGGGGGGGGGGGGGGCATAGTGTTTCACAAGTGTGTCTTTCATAGATTGCTTTTCAATGTTTACTTGACATTATATGCAGTACATATATACAAAAAATTACATGCATATTACTTTCATTGTTGAAATTTGAGATTATAAACCAAAATTCTTGCATATGTACATTCATATTTCTGGTCTAACACTTCTTTTTAAATTTGAAAGTATGCAGTATGACAAATTGAGCAATACACCCACTACATGTATATGTGTTACACAGAGTGAGAATACAGACAAGGGTCTTTGTATTAAACACATTTGATAAACATACAAACAAAGGGATATGTGTGTGTGTGTTTTCGTCACTGTTTTGTGAAAATGAAATCTGGTTAAATGACCATCATGTATATTTATTTGTTAAGTTTTGCTAAGATCGGAGATGATGATCTGATCATAGAGTACTCTTTGGGTTATGCATGTAGCTATTTTAAAGATAGTTATACACTGTAGATCACTTTATTTTGGCAAGCTTATTTTCGCATGGATACAGGGATTTGCATTTATTTATTCATGAGACAAAACTTTTGTGAATTATTACTTATGGCTTAAGTCTTATATATGTAAGAATTATTCAAGAGAACTAAATTTTTGGGAATGCCTATTCTTACAAAATTATGCGTAAATAATGTTCCTGCAAATAAAATGTGATTTAGTGTACTGTAAACCAACATTTATATGCATGCGAGAATTTTTTGTGAGAACCTTGTCATCGCAAATATTTCACTTCGCAAAACAGCCCTTCAGTGTCTACGATGTATGTCTAATTAAATTTTGTTTAGGTTGCAAAAATTTGTTGCATCGAGCCAGTCTATCACTGGTAAGTTGCGAAATAAAGTCATCATGATTAAAAGCTGGTTTACAGTACAAACATTTAGGAATATCAGAAAGCAGGCTTGGATTTCTCAAAAAAATCTCCAACTTAAGTTTGAGTTTTCTATTATTTGAGCAGTCAAAATTTGAAAAAAATCTCAGACATAAGTTCAAGTTTCAACTTCAGTTTCTTTCAAGAAATCCAGGCCTGATCACTGCATGTAGAAATGAGTACATGTATACTTGTGTACGTACATAGCAGGAAAAACATGCTACAATGTCAAGTAAGGAAGCGTGATGATGTAATGGATACACTTGTATGATGGTATTCTTTTGAAGTGGAATTTGCTTTTGCATTGAATCGTTATTTTTGAACAGGAAATCACTACAGGATGTGACGAAGACAATGCAGGAGCTTACAAACAGAAACAGCAGTCTACAGTTAGTATATTACAACACATCTACCAGAAACTCGGTTTTGTCCGTTTGATAAATGATCAAGACTAAACCACTTTCAAAATAAATGTTCATTACTTATATTACATTTCAGACAAGAACTAAATCAGGCACGAAATAATGCGAGCTCGAAAGAGTAAGTACAAAACGGTGTCATGTTAAAATCTCCATTGTTCTGAATGTTGACTGATTAGTTTACCTGACAGCAAGGCTGTTCTTTGAATTACACATGCATAATTTGTTTTAAGATACCCCTGTGTAAGATCTCCTTTTGTTTTGTTTTTCTTAGGAAGGAAATTTTCCAGTTAAAAAACACTTTATCCGAAAAAGAGTAAGTGAAGTTTATATTGATAACATCATTTTCATTGATCCGTTTTGAATTTCTATTCTGGAGCTAATGTGTACATGTATTTCTTACTTTTAGAACTGAGTTGACACAAACGGTGAACAGAGTATCTGAAAAAGAGTAAGTGTACCTGTATATATAGATATACTAATAAAAATCTCTGAATTAATCGGCTTTGTACATACATTCTGTATATGCAAGTATGTAAATATGTTCAAGTAAAATCCTACACAAAATGAAATATGTAGGACATTAAGCATTGTGGGCTATTAGTAATTATTGTAGTTTGATTTACATGTAAATAATAATGTTTTAAACAATGCTTTTGTTTAGGAATGAGATCCAAGGGTTAAAAGAACAGGTAGAAGAGAAAGTTCGGGATTCAGATGAGAAGGCAAAGACAATCAATCAGGTAAACTCCAGATTTTTTTCATTGGATACAAAGAATTTTCCACTTTTTACTGAAACAGTAACCTTCAGTCGATATACATGTAGGTCTTCATGATTAAAATCATCTTTGAAGGAAAGAATCATTATCTGTGAACATATTTGTGTAAATTTGCAGCTTAGAAAAATTGGGCGAAAATACAAAGATCAAGCAGAGGCATTCAACAAACAGCTGGAAGAACTGAAAACAAAGACAGAGACAGAGCAGGCTACCCCACCAGTCCAGGAGGGAGTCACAGTGACTCAGGCGGAGGTCGACCAACAGGTGGGGGCCATTAAGGAGCAGCTGACCCAGTTGGAGAAGGAAAGGGATGACCTCAAGGTGAAGCTGGAGGCTCAGAGTGGGGAGTTTGGGGGAGCTAAGATGCAGCTATCACAGATACAACAGGTTGGTGTCTGACATACTGTTGCTCCCGTCACAATCAGAGAGAAAATTGGAACTAGATTGTATGTTTAGAATCGGACTTTGGTGTCTAGGAATTAGATTGTATTGTTATTTTTAAAGTACATGTACACTGTACATAAAACGTAAACAAGTACAGGTGTGTTTCGATGGCTCTAACTTTGATATTTCGAAGTTCTTGATCTTCCCAAGTGAAATTATGGTTTTTTTTCTCTATATAACTTAACAAATTTAGTATTGATCTCTAGAATTTTCAATCTCTCAAAGTTCTTGATTTCATGAAGTGAACTTTGGGTTCTGTAAAACATTTTTGTTTGTTTTTTATCTCGAAGTGGTGGTAACGTATACACACTATCCCTCAAGCATATAATTATTTGAGCTTGGACATCTCACTTGGATAACAGCGATTGCCTGGGACTAGCATGGTCATAAGTGACATCACCAGAGCTTCTTTTTGGAGAATTAGGCCTGATTGTTTCTGTGCTTTGTTTCCGTATATAATCCAACTATAGATGAAATTTTCAATTTCTTTGAATTTGACATTTAGACTTTATTTTTGAGAAAATAGTTTAGAGACACGCCAGTGAGATATTGCTATTTATAAGAATTTGTGCTTCGTATACATGCAAGTGACTGGAAATTGTGACAATCATGATCCGTATTAAGTGACTTTAAAACTTATTGATATTTATGAGAAATATATCTTGTTAACATTTATGTACATTTTTGAAGAATGAATAAATAAATACATAAACTTTTTAAAAAAAAAAAAAATTTTTATGCAAGATAAAGCTCTATGTTGTTGAAATCAAGTGAATTACAGAAAAATATGAAAGACAATGTGTCTAAACAATTCCAGGATGTTGTAAATATGTAATCCAGGTACTATGAAATCTGAACCATTATGATCGGACCTTAAATTTCCAAATTTATCTCAACCTTTAAACTCACCATTTCTTGAATTTTTATCAAGGTCCCTTGAACTTCGGGTTATAAAGAGCCACCAGTATGTAGAATATAAAAGACCTGAACAGATATTGATATAAATAGAACTTGTTTGTTAATTTTTTTTAAAAATAAATAAAGTTTTTCATTTTTTTTTAATTGTAACTTACTCCTGTTTAAATTCTTCCCTGGGAGGATTTTTACCGGACTTTGGATGTGAATTTCCCTCAGTGTGGGTTGAAACTTTTTTTAACAAGTATCATGTGATGGCTCAACAGACAGAGAATTGTATTTAGTCAAATTAGCTTTCAATAGACAGGAAGAATCATGATTTTTAAGGATTATGGTGGAATTAATTTATTTGTTTTTCATTCTATAGGAGAATACTCAATTGAAAACAGAAATTGAGCAATTAAAAAACAAGAATGTGGAATATGAACAGAAGCAGAACCAGTCCAAAAGTGTCCTGCAGGCTGTGAAGAAAAAGATCAGCTCTCAGAATGAAGAAATCAACAAACTAACAGCCGAAATCAATGATCTGAAACAGAAACTCAGCACTTCAGAACAACCCAGTGGTGGTAAGACCAGTCAAGAAGAGAGGTTTATGAAGAATGGATTTGCCTGTTTGCATTATTCTTTTAAGTTACGTTAATGCATTTGAGATACCTGGGGGTTATTGCTAGTGTTTATTTATTTTTTCAGCTACAGAGGAGGCCGAGTCAAGACTGACTGCCATGAAATCTACATTCGAGAACAGAATTAGTAACTTAACAAAAGAGGTTAGCGATAATAGCCATCAGGTCAAGACGCTGACAGCAGAAGTAGCAGAGAAAACCAAACAGGTGGAACAACTATCAACAGAGAGAGCAGAGCTGCAGGAGAAGGTATGAAATCTACCTGCATGTGCACTTCATTACATGCCATTTGTAAATTACATGTAGTTTACTGCTCAAATAATACTGCATATATAGAAAAACCCTCTGCATATATAGAAAAACCCTCTGCATATATAGAAATTCCCTCTGCATATATAGAAAAACCCACTATGTATTTTCATTATGTGTAGATGTAATGTACAAGATCAATCTGAAAAGTTAATGTTTTATGAAATTTATCAAATCATGAAATGGTTGCACTATCATAACATTTAACAACCAGCTAAGAATCATGAAATACAATACCTGTATACTCCACGCAACCTTTACAGATAGCAGCCATGCAGAAGCAGATTGATGCCCAACCTAAGCCCGTAGCCCCTCAGCCCCAGACGGCCCGATCCCCAGCTACCGTCACTGTTGAGAGGGCTCGGCCTGTAGACCGGTCAAGGTAAAGCTTGTGCATGTCATTAATTGTTATACTCCCCGAACAAAGTTCTGGGGGATATATAGGAATCACTCTGTCTGTCTGTTCGTCCGTCCGTCTGTCTGTGCAGATTCGTGGCCGGGCCATAACTTCTTTGTTCTTTGACTTAGGCATACCATATTTGGCACACAGGTGGATCACCATGAGACGATGTGTCGGGTACCTTCATGACCTTTATGACCTTGACCTCAAGGTCAAAATTAAAGGTTTTTTACAATGGATTCGTGTCTGGGCCATAACTTCTTTGTTCTTTGACATAGGCATACCATATTTGACACATGAGTGTATCACCATGAGACGATGTGTCATGTACCTTCATGACCTCCATATGACCTTGACCTCAAGGTAAAAATTAAAGTTTTTTTTTTACAATGGATTCGTGTCCGGGCCGTAACTTCTTTGTTCTTTGACATAGGCATACCATATTTGACACATGAGTGTATCACCATGAGACGATGTGTCGAGTACCTTCATGACCTCTGTATGACCTTGAACTTTGACCTCAAGGTCAAAATTGATTATAGGGTTTTCACATCGTCATACCATAAGACATGGGTGTATCACCATGAGACTATGTGTCATGTACATTCATGACCTCTTTATGACCATGACCTTTGATCTCAAGGTCAAAATTATAGGTTTATGCCATGGATTTGTGTTCGGACTTTATCTTCCATTTTATTCTACAAAGGCATACCATATTTTTACACTCAGGAAAGAGGTAATTTATACCTATTAACAACACCCTTTGGGAGATTGGGGTAAGCGGGGGGTATTCTTAGTGAGCATTGCTCACAGTACCTCTTGTTAACACTGGCATTCAATTCAACATTCAAGAGTTTGTTATTGAAATTTGAGTACAGAAGTCGGACCATGACATTGAATGGAAAAATAGTTAGATATGTATATAAGTAAAAATTGTGAATTGAATAACTGTTTTTCATCTTTACTTTTCTTTCTGTTTTTTATGCCCCCATAATCAGAGATTCAAGGTCACATAGTTTTTGGTCTGTCCATTTGTTTATTTGTCTGCAAAAACTTTAACCTTGGCTATAATGTTTGAATGGCTGGTGATACAGCTTTCATACACTGTATTTCACATGTGTTTTTCTTGTGATAAGACCTTTCTTTTTGTACCAAAATTTTTGACCTCATGATCTTGGAGTTTGGCTATCAGTGTTCCATATAAAGCACAAATTTTTTTAAAAATCTTTAATTCAATTTTATTTTATTTATTTTTTTATCTTTCTTGTTTTATAATATAGAATTTTTAGAAAGTTTTATTTTGTCAATATAAATTTTTTTTTTACCTTTTTTCCCCCAGTGCCCCAGTTGTAGAATCTCCCAAAACAGCCAATATAAAACCAATGTCAACATCACCAGCTGCAGTGAGGCCCCAGGCCCCTCCCATCCAATCACAGATGGCAGGGTCAAGGGTCATTGCAAACATCCGTCCAATGGCCATAGCCCCCACCAATATATCTCCTCTAGCTGTCAGTGTGCCTACACCTACAGCAACCGTGATGCCAACCACAGTATCTCAACACGACACCACTGACAGCAGTAAGACATTCTACGCTACATTTAGAATTTGTACAAATGTAGTTTTGTAAAACATACAATTTTATTACAGTAACAATAAAGTATTCTATGTATTTATTTTTATGTGAAGGAAACTTTATCATTACATGTATATGTGCAGATGAGGTGACTCAAGCTCAGTTGTCTCCAGTGATGACATCTCGACCTACACAGCAGGTCCAGAGAGTCACCCCACAAGTAGAGGCTTCCTCAGGTGAGTTTATCCCAGAAATCCAACCCACTATCCAAGAAAGATGCTGATTTTAGCATTAGATTAAAATGTTCCCATTTAACTTTTACAAGTTAATTTCTTTTTTTTATTTAGATGCCTCAACACCGGCAGGTGGATTAATTATTCAAGAAGTTCCAAGTATACAAGGTAACTAAACTAAGTTTGGATTCTGTGTATTCTCTTGTTTGTTTTAAAATCAGGTGCATATTCCTAAACAACCGAATCTTTAATATTAAATTTCAAGATGCTAAAACTTTCCAGAACAAACAGTGACACAATCAGAGCCCGAGGTTTCAGCTCCCAGTGACAATTCAGATAATCAGTCAACATCAGGTGCCACAGTGAGAGAAGTAACGCCATCTACTTCTGCTTCCACGGTACCAAGGGAGGTAATTCCTGTAACAAGTGTGGCCCCAGGAGCTAAGGATACCACCAGTGTGCCCTCTGTTAGTAGAGAGGGACAGTCCCTTGGGAAGAGAAGTAGGGAAGAGGCGGAGGGGTGTGTTACTCATTTTTACATATTGAATATTATAACAACTATTTAAAGATTATTTTGTTGTCTAATTGAAACTTCCCACATGTAATTGAATATTCATTGTGAAATTGTCATTTTACTTTCATTTTGCAGTCAAAGTGAAGAAATAGAACCAAAGCGAACCAAGGTTTCAACAGCACAGGTCAGTCTGAGACATAATATTTGTGTAGTATTTTAATTTTGTAGCACATGTATTACAGTGTAGTATATAGAGGGTAGAGTGTGCTTTAATATCATTTTATAGCAGGTACAGGTGACTCTCGATGCCTCGAACTTCGATCTCTCGAAGTGAAATCATGGTCCCTATTTTTCTCTCTATATAACAAAGCAAATTTACTATCGATCTCTTGAACGTTCGATCTCTCGAAGTTCTCGATCACTCGAAGTGAAGTTGGGTCCTGTAAAACACATTTCATTGTTTTTCACTTTCGATCTCTCAAAGCGGTTGTAGCTTATACCCACTGTTACCCAAGCCTGTAATAACTGGGACCTTACTTGGATTTTGTTGAATGCAGGAGGGTAATTAAGTGTTTACATAGTTGAAACATCACCAGTGCTTCTTTGTAGAGGTGACACACTTGAGTATATAATTTGCTAATTGGTCGGTTTACACCTTGCACTGGGGTTTTTTGTGGTGATGATTACAATTATAAATAATCAGACTGAATAAAATCTATAATTTGTTTTGACCTGACAACAAGAGAGTAAGTTTTATACATAATTTAGAGATCTACAGACTGTTAAATTTCTCGAGTTTGTTCTTTGTGTAAAGTGACTCTAAAACACCGTTTTACTCATTCGTTAGAATTTTTGACATAACATTGTGCTCTTTTTAGTTTGTGATAGTAAAGCTTCATCGGAACTTGGTTTTGTATGCCTATCTAAGCATGATTAAAGAACAAATAAATACATAAAGTTTGAAATGTTTTTATTAATGCAAAATAAGGTTTTTTATTTTGATATCAAATTAACTACCTGAAGAATATGAAGGAAAACATTTCAAAACGATATCATATATTTATGATCTTGTTGGTAAACATTTCCGGCTACTGTAAAATCTTAACCATACTGGCGGACCTTCAATTTCTGAATTTCGATTTCTCTAAGTTTTATCAAGGTCCCTTGAACTTCGAGTTATCGAGAGTCACCTGTACATGTACTTGTATTCAATTTAGGGCTCCCCAATTCCGGCCATCACAGTGACAGATGAGCATGCCAATACACTGACAGTAACAGAGGAACAGCCAGCTCAGGAGCCAGAGAAAGACAATGCTGAGGTCCCACCACCACAGCTTACAGTCCAGGAGTCAGAGGTAAACATAATACTAAGGTTCCACCTCACAGCTTACAGTCCAGGACTCGGAGGTAAACAGATAGTACTGAGGTCCTACTTCACAGCTTACAGTCCAGGACTCGGAGGTAAACAGATAGTACTGAGGTCCTACTTCACAGCTTACAGTCCAGGACTCGGAGGTAAACAGATAGTACTGAGGTCCTACTTCACAGCTTACGGTCCAGGAATCAGAGGTAAACATAATACTAAGGTTCCACCTCACAGCCTACAGTCCAGGACTCGGAGGTGAACAGATAGTACTGAGGTCCTACTTCACAGCTTACAGTCCAGGACTCGGAGGTAAACAGATAGTACTGAGGTCCTACCTCACAGCCTACAGTCCAGGACTCGGAGGTAAACAGATAGTACTGAGGTCCTACTTCACAACTTACAGTCCAGGACTTGGAGGTAAACAGATATTACTGAGGTCCTACCTCACAGCTTACAGTCCAGGACTCGGAGGTAAAAGTTAGTACTGAGGTCCTACCTCACAGCTTACGGTTCAGGAATCAGAGGTAAAAGATAGTACTGAGGTCCTACTTCACAGCTTACGGTCCAGGAATCAGAGGTAAAAGATAGTACTGAGGTCCCACTACAGCTTACGGTCCAGGAATCGTAGGTAAACGATGTAAGTAGGGTATGGCAAGACGGAAAGTGAAGGTGCTTTCATGGTTTAGTGAGCTGTTTACAAGACATCTGTATTGTAAGGTTTTCTTTCACTATTTTTAAATGATACATATTTACAATACGTTTTGTGCTGTTAGAATTATGATGTTGAAGACAGAATATTCCAGTGTATATCAATTTTCTCTTTGTTTTAGACTTCTCTTGGACAAAGTGAGTCCACAGAATCGACCAACATGATGGAGGATTTGTCTTCACAAGCGACACACTCGGACTCCCTGGCACAACAGGTCAGTCAAGTCGAGAACACTAGTTGCTCTCTTTATGATTTTATGGACTTGTGGCTTTTAAAAATGCTGAGTTCAAACATCGAGATTACTTATTTTCTAAAAAATGTAGTATGAAATATTAGCAGTTCATTATTTTAAAGTATTTTCATGCAAGTGTATCATTTATTTGAATAGAAATTTTGGCGTTTTCATTTTTGGCGAATTTTCCTCATCTGTGAAACAAATTGCGCCAAAATTACCTGGTATCTCTACAGTTATAGTCGATTAATCATGTTTGGTGATAATTGATTAGGCAATGCTTAAAATCATGTAAAATTGCATAAAATAATGAGCTTCCACTATTTAGAATTATAAGGACCCCTTATTGAAAATGTGGAAGCCCTAAAGAATCATATTTTCTGCCTGGATGTCTAACATCACCTTAAAGTAACAGCAGACCTTCAGTCTCTAACTTTACTATGCTTTCATTGTGACACAATGTGACATGGACCTTTCATATTTTATATAAAGATAGTATATGATTAAAGAAAGACACCAACAGATTTTGGGGTCATGAGGTTAAAGGCCAATGTTACAGCAGACCTTTACTCCACCCAAGTTCCATACACTTTCATTGTAACATAAAATCTTGAAAAGTTTTCATCTTACATGTATAGCTTTCGTATTCTACAGAAAATAGATGATGAGTGTCTGTCCATCTGCCTGTCTGTTTGTCTACCATCACTTTCATTTTCATTGTGACACAATATTTTGAACATTTTTCAACAAGAAGGCTTTCATATTTTATACAAAGGCAGATGAATGTTATAAGGAAGACACCTATAGATTTGTTGGTAATGAGTTCAGACTCCAAGGCTACAGCAGACCTACCCACTAAGTTGACTACACTTAAATGCTCTATACATCATTGAGAACCTAAACATAGCAATTTAGATGTTTGTTTACATTATGTAGAATGTTGAGGAGATTGAGGAGGAAGAAGAAGAGGAGGAAGAGGAGGAAATAGAAGAAGAGGAAGGAGAACCAGCCATCATTATTCTGAGTGAAGATGAGGTCAGTGATAAATAAGATCAAGTGATGTTGTGTTGGGAGGTGCTATTATTCTGAAAGAGAATGATATCAGTGTTGGGAGGTGTCATTATTCTGAAAGAGAATGATATCAGTGTTTGGAGGTGCTATTATTCTGAAAGAGAATGATATCGGTGTGGGGGAGGTGCTATTATTCTGAAAGAGAATGATGTTGGTGTTGGAAAGTTGTCATTATTCTGTGTAAGAAGAAAGATTTATGGAGGCATTATTTATGTTTCTGGGAGGGTTCATTATTCAATATGAGATTGTAGTCAATGATAGTTTTATGGATATGCAGATGGGTATTATCTGTATTAAGTGCTTATAAGTATATGTACAAAGAAGAACCTGTAGCATGTACAGTTGTACTTGAGCATTAACATATCATTCTTCTTAGACACAGAAATTTTTCTTTATTTGTTAAACTATAATTTTTTATTATTATTATATTTAACAATGTCCTAAAAAAAAAATTCATGTCTATCACATGAGTATGTACTGATCAAGTTTCACTGAATTAATTATTGTACTCTATCTAGTTCTCTGTATTTTTTATTTTGTGAGGTTTACGTACACTGTAATTTAAGGCTTACCAGTGTGCAATCGAGTCTGTCAGATTAGCAGCATCATTGTACAAGAGATTGAAATACCGGTAGTAGTATTTTCTGGTATTGAAAGATTATATTTGCCTGTTCATCCAAATCCTTAATGCACATGATCTGCATATAATAACATCCCTCAAATAAATAGAGGTGCCAGAGTGGGACATGTAATGCTTTTGCATTGCTCTCAGAATGCTTGTGTTCAATGAGGTGGTACCTTTAGTATTAAAAGTGTTGTAGAATTAGAAACACTTCATATTTTTTAAGGAGGTGTCATTTTGTGTTAAGATGCTATTGGTGTAAAGAAATGTTTGTGGTGAGGTAGTTTTAATGATGGGCCAATAGGAATAGGAATTTCTTCCAAATTCATGTATAAAATTGGCAGCTGTGTTAATTACATGTATTATTTCATAAAAGCCAAAATATTACTCCAGACTGATTATAAAATTGGCAGCTTTGTTAATTACATGTATTATTTCATAAAAGCCAAAATATTACTCCAGACTGCTTGTTGTGACATTCCCCATACATGTATATTCCTTTTTGTCTATGGTAGGAAGAGGAAAATGAAGAAGATGAAGAGGTAGATGAGGAAGAAGAGGAGGACATCGGAGAGGATGAGGATTATGTGAGTACAGCATATTGATTTAACTTCACAAGTTATATGTTTTAAACTACTTTCATGACCTGTTTCTAATATAAACAATATGGCTGCCCCCACGTTTTCACCCAGTAACAATATACTTTGATTATGTAATTAAAACATATATTTTAATTTTTTCATGTCATGAGTTTGATGTTGAATATGTTAATTTATAATTACTGAGATGTCATCAATTTCTAGGGCCATATTTCATGGATATGTCAAAAGATAATTTGATTGATATTTATTTTTCGTGGAAATTTACTCTGTTGTTCTTATAGGCAAACATTTTACTTCATTGATCTTCTAATCTTGTGGTCTGACCAAACCACAAAAACAAAAAATTTGAATTGATGTTCAATGAGTAATTTAACACTACTGTATAAGATTTGACATGCCTACAATGCAAGATAAAAAAAATATTCAAACACTGAAGTAAGAGTGATTCTGTTGAAATCATTCAGATTTGAATTTTATGATCTATCAACACCGAATGTAGTGAAAGCCAACACTGCAAGTTATTTGCATCTACGTGTAAAGAATATTATGTCTCTCTCAATCTAACAGTGAGTATAATCGAAATGGCTGAACCTCAGATGACAGTACCTCCATTTATTGTACATAGTATAATATGACTAGCAGTCCATACTGACAACCATTCACTTAATATTCAGTTTCACATGCATGTATCATCACTTTTTGAAGTATTCTCTTGTGACTCTGATGTTAAAATCCCATTGTGTTGTATGAATCGAATTGTTGCCACAAATGACAAACCAGAATGAGTAAAATACACTAGGCATTTATCGCATTATCGTATGTGAATTTGGTACCCAACTTTTCTTATATTCTAAAAGAATGTCATTTATTGTTGTCTTCTTGTGTGACTTTTAAGATTATTTTTGAGTTATTCTTCCTAGAATGAAGATGATGAGATGGAGGGAGAATATACCTCATCTCAGCTAGAGGAAATTCAGGCTGAAACTCAGCCAGAGGATGATGATGTCATCCAGTTGGATGGTGGGTGCTGAATTTGTTACATATCTATATAGTTTATTGGACATGGAAGCTCATCTGAGCTTTCCTGATTGAAATGTGTCTGTCTTTGGTAAAAAAAAAAAAAAAAAAATTGCCCATTTTTTACCTCATCTCATTAACTACATGCTAATACCAACAAAACCCGGCACAAATCAACCTTTAGTAGATGACCCATTCCAAGGGGCGATAATTTAAAAGACCAAAAAATAAGGCTGAGTGTTTTAAAATATTCTCAAGAACCACTAAACTAGAAAAGCCAAAACTTCTTATCAAATGAAGATCCAGTTTGTTCAAACCATGACCAGGGGACCAGGGTAAGATCATGCCTCTGATGTTATTCCACCTGGCAAAGGATGGAACCATCTAATATAATGGGGCATTAAGGTTTGAATAGGAATTCAATGGGTGTATACATGCACATGTAATTTAGCAAATAATGTTTAAGCATTTATACATGTGTGTACAGTAAAATATCTGTATCTCGAATATGGTTTATATTGAATACCCCGTTTGAGTCGAAGTCGACCGCCGGTCCCGGCCGTTTTCCCTATATAAATGATTTTAAAAAATTCTGATATTTTGAACACGGTAATCTCGAATACCCCGCTTATGTTGAAGTATTTTCAAGGTCCCGTGCCCTAAATTCACCTGGTTTATTTCGAAGTGCATTCAATTTTCTGCTCTACTTACCATACCTGGCGTTGTTAAGTCACACATTCATGCCCGCGGATACACCAATTATAATTGATGACCATTAATCCACGCTCGCCTTTTCCAAGTGTCTACTCGGTCGTAATAATTGGTTCAACGGCTTGGGTGATTAGTTAAGTCCACCGATTATGAACTAACACACCCAATTCCAGGGATGGTGTTTTGAATGATACACACTATATCATTAACATGTGGGTTAGATAAACGCACAAATTTGTCGAAGTGCGCTTGAAGGTAATGCTCATAATAATTAGGTTCTTTCACTACAATGCAATAACTACATCACAGTCGAGCCTGGACATCAGTAAAGTAAGCATACAAATTTGTACGATCATCTTAATTTTGAAACACATTGTAAATTCAATGGGATGTTTATAGATTTAAAAAAAACGAAATATTTGTCTTTGAAATTCCACAATATTAATTTATCAACTTGCATTAAACTATAAGAAATGGAAACGGGGTTGTTGTTTATAATGCAAATCCCATACTATGCATCAAATATTCCCCTTCAAAAAAGAATATTCAAGATCGATTTTGGATATCTCGTACCCCCGGATATCCCGAAGTTTTTTTTTGAAATCCCTCGGCCTTTGAGATAAAGATATTTTACTGTAGTGATGGAGAAAACTTGTATGACCTACGACCTCCTGGGCTAGTTACCTACACCAGGATCCTTTAGAATATGTCAAGTAACATGAGAATGCTGTTACATGTAGTCAATTAATTTTCACAAGACCTTATTTCAGCAATCTTGTGTTGACCGATTGAATTTTCAGCAAGATTCAGTTTGTTTATCATATTGTGAATATATACAAATTCATTCTAGAGAAACTTTGTTTTATTACAAGGCAAATTCATGAATTTATGTGAAAAAATGAAGTTCAGTGATGTACTGTAATGTTTGCAGTTAACGATCATCCAGAGACATTGCAGTATACTCACTGTTTAGTCGTCATTAGCAGGTTTGATTGAATTATTGTTTTTAATAAGCCACTATTGAGTGATTTGTGGATAAGCTAGGTGGCTTTGGTGAGCATTGTAACTTATTGGTATCTTTTTTTTTGTTCAGGTCAGTGTAATATTTGATGACTCTGAGATAACAAATAGATTACTCATGTATTGTATTTATAGATGACTCTGAGATAACAAATAGATTACTCGTGTATTGTATCTATAGATGACTCTGAGATAAACAAATAGATTACTTGTGTATTGTATTTATAGATGACTCTGAGATAAACAAATAGATTACTCATGTATTGTATTTATAGATGACTCCGAGATAACAAATAGATTACTCGTGTATTGTATTTATAGATGACTCTGAGATAAACAAATAGATTACTCGTGTATTGTATTTATAGATGACTCCGAGATAACAAATAGATTACTCATGTATTTATAGATGACTCTGAGATAAACAAATAGATTACTCGTGTATTGTATTTATAGATGACTCTGAGATAACAAATAGATTACTCGTGTATTGTATTTATAGATGACTCCGAGATAAACAAATAGATTACTCGTGTATTGTATTTATAGATGACTCCGAGATAACAAATAGATTACTCGTGTATTGTATTTATAGATGACTCCGAGATAAACAAATAGATTACTCGTGTATTGTATTTATAGATGACTCCGAGATAACAAATAGATTACTCAGAGATAACAAATAGATTACTCTGAGATAAACAAATAGATTACTCGTGTATTGTATTTATAGATGACTCCGAGATAACAAATAGATTACTCGTGTATTGTATTTATAGATGA
This sequence comes from Ostrea edulis, assembly GCF_947568905.1. Lineage (NCBI taxonomy): Eukaryota > Metazoa > Mollusca > Bivalvia > Ostreida > Ostreidae > Ostrea > Ostrea edulis. Next base: position 13,397,922 of record NC_079167.1, on the reverse strand, counting down.
CTCTAAAATCAACAAATAGATTACTCGTGTATTGTATTTATAGATGACTCTGAGATAGCAATTAGATTACTCGTGTATGGTATTTATAGATGACTCTGAGATAAACAAATAGATTACTCGTGTATTGTATTTATAGATGACTCTGAGATAACAAATAGATTACTCGTGTATTGTATTTATAGATGACTCCGAGATAACAAATAGATTACTCGTGTATTGTATCTATAGATGACTCCGAGATAAACAAATAGATTACTCGTGTATTGTATTTATAGATGACTCTGAGATAACAAATAGATTACTCGTGTATTGTATTTATAGATGACTCAGAGATAAACAAATAGATTGCTCGTGTATGGTGTTTATAGATGACTCTGAGATAAACAAATAGATTACTCGTATATTGTATTTATAGATGACTCTGAGATAACAAATAGATTACCCGTGTATTTATAGATGACTCCGAGATAACAAATAGATTACTTGTGTATTGTATCTATAGATGGCTCCGAGATAAACAAATAGATTACTCGTGTATTGTATTTATAGATGACTCTGAGATAACAAATAGATTACTCGTGTATTGTATTTATAGATGACTCTGAGATAACAAATAGATTACTCGTGTATTGTATTTATAGATGACTCCAAGATAAACAAATAGATTACTCGTGTATTGTATTTATAGATGACTCTGAGATAAACAAATAGATTACTCGTGTATTGTATTTATAGATGACTCTAAAATCAACAAATAGATTACTCGTGTATTGTATTTATAGATGACTCTGAGATAGCAATTAGATTACTCGTGTATGGTATTTATAGATGACTCTGAGATAAACAAATAGATTACTCGTGTATTGTATTTATAGATGACTCTGAGATAACAAATAGATTACCCGTGTATTTATAGATGACTCCGAGATAACAAATAGATTACTTGTGTATTGTATCTATAGATGACTCCGAGATAAACAAATAGATTACTCGTGTATTGTATTTATAGATGACTCTGAGATAACAAATAGATTACTCGTGTATTGTATTTATAGATGACTCAGAGATAAACAAATAGATTGCTCGTGTATGGTGTTTATAGATGACTCTGAGATAAACAAATAGATTACTCGTATATTGTATTTATAGATGACTCTGAGATAACAAATAGATTACCCGTGTATTTATAGATGACTCCGAGATAACAAATAGATTACTTGTGTATTGTATCTATAGATGGCTCCGAGATAAACAAATAGATTACTCGTGTATTGTATTTATAGATGACTCTGAGATAACAAATAGATTACTCGTGTATTGTATTTATAGATGACTCTGAGATAACAAATAGATTACTCGTGTATTGTATTTATAGATGACTCCAAGATAAACAAATAGATTACTCGTGTATTGTATTTATAGATGACTCTGAGATAAACAAATAGATTACTCGTGTATTGTATTTATAGATGACTCTGAGATAAACAAATAGATTGCTCGTGTATGGTATTTATAGATGACTCTGAGATAAACAAATAGATTACTCGTATATTGTATTTATAGATGACTCTGAGATAAATAAATAGATTACTCATGTATTGTATCTATAGATGACTCCGAGATAAACAAATAGATTACTCGTGTATTGTATTTATAGATGACTCCGAGATAACAAATAGATTACTCGTGTATTGTATTTATAGATGACTCTAAAATCAACAAATAGATTACTCGTATATTGTATTTATAGATGACTCCAAGATAACAAATAGATTACTCATGTATTGTATTTACAGATGACTCTGAGATAAACAAATAGATTACTCCGAGATAACAAATAGATTACTCGTATATTGTATTTATAGATGACTCTGAGATAAACAAATAGATTACTCGTGTATTGTATTTATAGATGACTCGAATGACAGACAGATGGAAGCACAGGAAGAGGATGTTTCCCAGACAACACAGCCACCCTCCTCGGCCTCTTCTGCCTCCGTCCTGTTTGGTCAGAGAATGCCATTCAACATTGAGAGGCAAACATCCATGAACAGACAGCTGGCACCTTTTATCCTGGGGGTAGGTTTTTTTTTTATATTTTAATATGTAGTTTAACTTGTTTATATCAGATTGATAAATTAATGCTTTTATCAAGAAATGCATGTTTGATACATTGAAACAGCATGGAAATATCACTATCAAAGCTTTACTAAATGTAAATATATATGATGTAATACTGCTGAATTATAATGACTTCTATGCAGGGTGAGATTGGCAGGTTTAAGGAGGGTGTAATATTGTTTTCTTTACTGGATCAGATTGGCAGGTTTAAGAAGGGTGTAATATTGTTTTCTATACTGGATCAGATTGTCAGGTTTAAGGATGGTGTAATATTGTTTTGTATACTGGATCAGATTGTCATGTTTAAGGAGGGTGTAATGTTAGTTAATTTATTGTCGAGAAGGGTGTAATATCTGAATTCTATTGACTTTTGTACAGGGTCAAATTAACAGGTTTGATCTATACTGGGTCATACTGAGTTTGATATACACTGTGTTAGATTGCCAGGTTTGATTTATACTGGGTCAGACTGGCAAGTTGGAGTTGGACAAAATTTCATATGATTTTATAAACATCTTTACAGGGCCAGACTGGCACATTTGAGGAGGGTGAGGATGGAATTGTTCCCAGTACCCCCACACTGTTCGTCCCCAACAGGGGAGATGGGTATGCAGAAGTGGTCAGGTAGGAAATCATCTGAAATTTAACAAAACTTGTTGACCAAATTCATCTTGATAGAAATTCTGTTTAAAATTTCTTGGTTACATTTTAATGTGTCATGCACATTGAAATGTACACTTCATGTCAGTAAATAAATTGCATGTACATTGCCGCTAAGGAGCAGAAATATGCCACCATAATATGTTGTAACATTACTATGCATCTTTAAAACGAAGATATTGTATTAAATTTCTTGTACAATATATTTATGTTCCAGTTCTCCAAGAATTTCCAATCAGCGATTTACATTCGCAGCTCTCAGCGAGTCGTCATTAGCTCAACCAGAGCTTGGAGAATTGGCTTCTCAAGGAGGTTAGACCATCACAGAATTTGGTCATGTTTTTAAGATCTTTTTACCAATTAACGTAAAACAATGAATTGGGATTTCTATGAGCAACTTTCATTGTGTTTGCAGCCCTGGGAGGAATGGAGAGCACCAGTATGGACCTCTCTGAGCTAGACGAGGGGACAGGGCGCAGTGTACCCAGCACCCCCCTGAGAACGACTGCTCCAGTGACCATGATCAGTGAGGCAGCCATAGCATCAGCACTCACCCCCCTGGCCAACACAACCAGCTCATCAGGGGAGACTAACCCAACCCAGCCAAGCACTGAGGGAACAGAGGGCCAAGTAGAAGTTATAGTGGAGGAGTAAGTCTAGACTAAGTGTGACAGTTTTATTGGTTTTCTTTTTCGTTACAACCAGAACAGTACAGGAAATCTATAACCTCTACAAAATTTTAAAATAATAATGAGGATTTGTCTGATTTAAAAATTGTCTCATTACTGAGAGCTTTGCAAAGTAAGTTATTTCAATAAATTAACATTTCTTGAATTTCATCAAAACCTCATTTGTGTATTCTATAAGCAGACAAGGGGAACAAGCAGAAACTGTGCCAACATCAGAATTAACGGAGGGCACAGAACCGAGGGCGTCGGTCTCTGCTGGTGAGTAGTCTGATATCAAATGTAGGAAACAGCCAGCCAAATATCTGGAAAGGTCTTACAGTGATTTTGTAACGAGAAAACTGCCAAGTCAGAAAGGGACCCGCAATAGATCTGAAAATCGAAGGGGGTCTTCCCCTGCTTAATCCATGTATTATGTATGGAATTTATGAAAATATTCCCAAGGAAACAAAGTTTTCACGTGCCATAACTGACAGAGTGATTACTTTAGGCTCACCTTTAAATTCTATGAATATCTTCTCAAGTTAGTGTTGTCATCTTAATGATATTAAAACATTCCAAGTCTCATAACTCCGTAAAGACAAAGTCAATAAATCTGAAAGGTGTCACCCTTTGCCCAATTCAAGTATTATACATGTACATGTAAAATATATTTCTTAAGGAAACTTAAGTTATTAAGTGCTATTGAATGTGCGGACGGACGTACAGAGTGATAATTATAAGGCACCTGCCATATGGTTGTTCCTTAACTACATATATGTGTAGTAACAAGGTCGTGGCTCTCTTTTTAGGTGAAACAACAGGGGACACAACTGAGCAAGAGAAAGAAAGTGAAAGTACACCAAAGGACGAGGAAGCCAACACTTCCCAGGAGAAGACTGAAACTACAGGTAGATATGTAGATAAAAACCTATCAGTGTTCAATGTGTAGCATACACTGACTGAAGACATTTAACTCTTGATGACCATGCAATTTGCTTTTTTTTCAAAAATTGGTTGGGTTTTTTTTCTTAAATACGAATTTTTAAATTTTCAGTGAAATTTTATAGATTTGGAGCAAGTAAGGATCTGCATTATTCTTCTGATAATATTTTGAAGTCCAATGAAATTGGATATCTTTTCCTTTTTTAAGCAGTGTGTATTTTTGTAAAAAGAAATTATATTTGAGTTCACTTTTTTCTGGGCATGTGTTGTTCATTTTATTTGCATGTACATTTCCATGGGAAAGTGTCAGAGGTTGAATGCCATACATTGGATGTTTTTTGTATTTCAGTCAAGTAGTGTATTAACTGTTAATACATGTAGTAGTATTACAGTACTATGGAAAAATGTATTCTCAAAAAACAAACAACACAATCTACTAGTACATTGTACATGGTTATCATATTAAAAGTACTTCCTTTCCAATGCAGAAAAGCCTAAAATTCAGCCCATTGTGTGGGAGGGACCATCTCCTACTACAATCCAGCAGTCGAGAGGCCGCCCCATCAACACTCGAGGAGCGCCACAAAGGGGCCAGCTTCAGAACCGGGGCAGTCGAGGAGGCATGTTTCAGCGGGGCCGAGGTCTAATTCAGAGGAGCAGGGGGCCTGGTAGGGGTAACCGAGGTGGCCCATACAGATCACCAAACATGTACTGATGATCAGGGGGCTCCAGCTGGGAAATATTCCGTTTCCTATAACTGTGCTTTGTGGAGGTGGAACAGGTGATTGTTAGTTGTCATGTGTGTGATGTCACATGTAGACGACTTGTCCGATATTGTGTTCCAGGAAAATAATGAAAGCAGTTTTCCAGCAAGAAAATGTCTAAAATATCTGGAAGAGATGTTTTGTGTGGAATCAGGACTTCTAAAGACTGATCATGATTCACATTCATTCATACTGACTTCGTTATGGAGTTTACATGTCACTCCAGTTTGTGATGTGAATAAAGGAATTGCAAAGTGAAGTAACATCCCATAACAATGATTATTGACAGGTATCATCCTTATGTTCAGTGTAAATGATTTTGATCTGTGTAATGTTGTGTAACATGTTGATGTACATTTATATAAAGTACAAATGCAGATTAGTTTAGTTGTTATTATTAAGAGTGAATTTACTACACATAGCAGTCAGAATGGGCAGTGACTACTTGTCAGGGTTCGAAATTAACTTTTTCAAGCACGTCTGTACAAGCACTAGTCTGTACGGACTAGTGACTGTTGATGTTCACTAGTCCACAAAGCATTTCACTAGTCCATCCAGTATATCATATAAAATGATCCCATAAATTCATTTTATTCCATAGTATGTAATCAAACCAAACACTTCACAGTTGCAAACAACTCAGTTTCTGACACCTATGGTAGAAAAAGACAACCATACTTTATTTTGCTTTCATGATCTTTATAAGCATACAGTAACCTCTGAGTTACTCATGTAATAACCCCTTCTATCAACATCCGTGTATTTCAAAGGTCAGCATGTCACACAAACCATGCTGATAATCGACCATAAGCTCAAACATCTAAGAGACTAGGACAAATTTGACCAATTCAAGACTGGTATCCAGATTTTCACTAGTCTGTACAGACTAGTGCCATAGAGAGTTTGCCAGTCCGACATGATTTTTACTAGTCTCAGACTTGCGTACATGAGGTAATTTCGAACCCTGCTGGTACCAGTAATGGGCACTGATTACACATCAGTTAGAATAATGGGCATTGACTACACTTCCCAGTCAGATTAATCGGCAGCGAGTACACATACACGTACCAGTCGGAATGGACAGAAACTACATGTACCAGTAAAAATAGGCAATGACTATGTGTACCATTCAGAATAATGGGCCGTGACTACATGAACCAGCCAATATAATGGGCAGTGACTACACTAGTCAGCCAGAATGGGTAGCAACCTCCCTTATCAGCCAGATTAATGGGCAGTGACTACATATATCAGTCTAGATTATGATCAGCAACTACATGTACTGTTTAGAATGATGGACATTGCCTACATGTACCAGTCAAAATAATGAGCAGTGGCTACACTTAGGGGTTGAATAATGTGCAGCGACTACATGTAACAGTCAGAATAATTTGCCATAACTGCACATACCAGTCAGAATATTGGCATTCACTGTAAATGCATAATTTACATTAAATTTTAAAAGATTGATTTGCGTTCATCATAAAACGTTAGTTTCAATGAATTCACAATATTTAGGTACATGGAAATGGAGAGAAAGTAAACATTAAGCATTATCATAATTTATAAATTTTATTACTCATATGTACAACATTACTTACATAAAGCACTACCAAAGATAACTAAAATCATTGCAACACTTAAAAACTTGCATGATTCTATGCAAAGAGGCCTCTGAAATATTTCATGATAATTTTCGCATGCACACTATTCCAGCTATGTGAGACATGAGTTGCTAAGCACACAGCAATTTGGGGAAAAATTTAATGAATTATACTAAATTGTTGCATAATCCTTGGTAATGCAGTTTAATATAACAATGAAAGACGTGTCATATAATGTGATACAAACAGAGTGCACCCACAGGAAAGTGAAGATCAGGACAAACACAAAGGAATCCATTCAACTTTATATCTTCAATACTCATCTCCCATAAATCAATTTAAAATATAAATATTTCCAACACTTTAAAAACTTTGCTCAAAGTTTTAAAATCCATGATCACATGATATTGGTTTAAATACTGATATTGTAAAACATGCCTGACATAATCTGATATTGTAAAAAATGCACTGTTTTCCCTGGGTTTTGGAAAATAATTATGCCAAGATGTGTGATCTTTCCCTTTCAATTCCAGTCAGGGTTAAATTCCTCTGTAGAGCAGTCTGGGGGCGGATCTGAAGTTTTTTACGAACATCCATACATTTATTGTCCAAATTAAGTGAATTAATTTTCTGAGCAAGGTCATCATTTATCCTGTGAAGATTCTGTTCTAAACCGTCCAAGGCATGCCTACAGAATGGAAAGAACAATGAATGAGTAAATTATAATCATTGTGAAAGAAACCAACTAGTATGATATGCCTACTGTTTTTGATATTCTTTGCTGTCCAAAGAAATATATATATACATGTATATAGTACAGTTATTAGTAGTTCTTCATTTATGTACTTGATAATCAAATTGGATCAACATTCATCATATTTAGTTTAAAGGGGTGAAGTCTTGATTATAACTGAATTTAGTTTTCTGTCAAGACATTGAACTTTTGATCTTACCCCTCACTATAGAATTGCTTGAAACACTATGGTAAAATTACTTTGTAACATTGCTCTAAAATTACTGTAAACATTTACTGTAAATCAATAAAATGTCACAGTAAAATCACTGTAAACATTTACTGTAAAACATTGTAAAATTACTAATTTTCGAGGAGTCTTTTCAATAACTCATGCAATTTGTTTTCTGAAACCATGAAAAATTGACATCTGAAAAGTGATTTTTACAGAACTAAACTGTCTGATAATTATTTTGATGAAAAGCTACATACTTGGCTTGTTTTAGTTTCTCTTCTAAGGCTCTCTTTGTGGCCTCTAGCTGTTTGACTTCATCTGTAAGACCATACTGTGGAGCATCCCGACAGAGCTCAACATTTGGCCTGTAAGTACGGTTCTCCAGGCGAGTTTGAGCAAGCTTCATTGGCGCAATCTTGGCTCTGATTTTTTCTTCAATTCCTCTGATATCATTCTCCAATTCTGCAATTTCTTCCTCAGTCTACATAACAGAGAATTTAAAGAGTGATTAAGTCCTATTCGAAATACAAACTGACATGAAATCATTTTGACATTTTGCCTTGCACCAATCAAATATTATTTTCTCAGAATTCTGAAAGTTTATGGTAACTAATGTTAGACATACATTCTTCTTTTGCCATTCCAGCTCGCCCTTTGCTCTTTCAAATTCGTGGATCCTTTTCCTGTAGGCATACTCTGTGGCTATTCTCTGGGCCTCTAGGTCATTGGCGCACTGCTGTAGGGTGTGGTGGATTGCCTCCCTCAAGCGGGTAGACGCCTTCATTTCTGCTTCAGCTCTCTCCTTGTTGTATCGGCTGAAGTCCTCCCACTGTTGAGGGGTGGTGCTTCTGTAACAACATACAATACAAATGGTAATTAATCGCCCTCATCATTATATATACATCATAACTATATGGTATGAATTTTTTTATGCGTTCAAAAATTACCTCTCACAGATATTTCACCGACTATTTCAAAAGGCCATGATTCTTACCCTTTAGGTACTCGTAATGAATCGGGTTTGAAGCTGATCTGGGGTGACCTGTCCAGGAGGTTGTACTGATCTACATCTATTCCTAAAGCTAAGTTCTTGTCCTGCAAGTCAGCCTGAAGCTGCTGTCTGGCCTCTTGTAAAAGGCAAAGCTGCTCAAAGGAATCACTAACTTTCTGCTGAAGAGCTTTTTTGATTCCCTCAATAACTTCCACCTCCTGAAAAATAGTGCATATATCATTGTTATTCTCCACTAAATATTCTCCAATTTAGTTAATATCAATTGATTCGATATCTTGATATATGCTTGCAAATTCAAAAGCAGTTGTTGACCCATCAAAGAATGGGATGATAATTTATGGCTGATTACATTTATTGACTATGAACTATAACATACCTTGTGTAGCTGGTTTTCTGCCTCATCCTGTACAACATCAATGCTCTGGCGTCCTTCTCTCAGAGTCAGACACTCAATAGCAACGTCCAGTGGGAGGTTCTTGGCTTCCAGAGACTGTTCTGTGAGCTCTTTGGCATCAGACAAGTCGGCAATTTCCTTGTCAATATCAGCCAGGGTCTTCTCCAGGATTTCCTTCCACTGTCTGATGTTGTCTACTCTGTCAGCCAGGCGGACATTGTTGGAGTGCTGGTCCCACTTTGTTTGGTTGTCTGTCTCATTTCTGAGAAATCGGCTCTCCTGGCGAACTTGATGGGAAGCATCTCTTTGCCTTTCGGCATTTGTAGAGATGGTGTGGTTATTTGTGAACCAGTCAGGTGGCTGGTATCTTGTGTTTGGACGTAGTGCAGTTGCCATGTTTTTCTATTTTAAAAGTGTTAATAATGAATACTAATCACATGTCCTGAGAAATTCCACGTGTTCTTAGATATGGCAAACAAAATGTAAATTGAGTAGCTTATGATATTCCGTTTAAAATGGCGATGCATATGTTATGAGGCACGTAACTACTAGTATTTACAAAAACACAAAGTATACTTTGCGCAAGAATAAATCTAAATTGATTGCTAAAATTAAGTGACATGTTGAATTATATTTCTAAATACAAAAATGACAAACACAATTGTTACATTATAGTTTACCTTATAACTCGTCCAAATACAAAACTCCTTGTTCACTGGCCAATATTTTTCCCTAGTCCTTCAGGTGGTTGCTATCTAAACACCTACCAATGAAAAATATAAGATCTTCCACGATTGGTTTTCTATATATGGAAGACCCAATCGTCACAGTTTTAACATTGTCCACAACTGTCGTCATAACAACGTTGCCGCCGCAATAGATATACTCGGCTTACCTCGGACGATTCCGTAAAAGTTGATCGGTCGTCACGATTAGAGGCTTACCGAATAGCGCAAACGGGAAATAACTCTGACAGAACGGATAGGCGGATCTGAGTTTTGTTATCAATTTCCGAAAAACGTATATGATCTCTTCAAAGACATTGTGTTAATATAATATATAGCTAAATCATTAATTAGACATTTTGATCATTAATTGGAAATTTTAATCATTACTTTATAATAATAGTTTATTCACCAATCAAGGGCCCTCGGGGGGTATGTACATGTTAACAGGCAATTAATTATAACAATGAAAATAAATAACAATCAATTAGAAGTACTACTGGTAATACTGACAGAGTTCACACTTCTGCACTGCACATATCTATATATAATTATATATGAAATACTGATTACAGACAAGATTTAAATTAACAACATGATAAATAAAATAACCCAACTGCCTCACATAACAGTTACTGGGATAGCAGATAATGATAGTGTCGTGTGAATACTTATATAAAAGAGAATAATAGCATTATATGAAAGAATAATAAAGAAAAAAAAAACAAAAAACCCCACAATATGTTGACCTGATTACAGGGAGCACCAAGGGACAGTGCCTGTTAACAGTCTGGTAATAAATTTATTGTACCAGACCGTTGGTCTTGTACTCCCTGTAACCTAGACAGCTTACTATTGTAAAGTAAAGGAAATGTGTAGAATGCAAAGACATGTATTTGCAGTATCACATTACACTGTTCAAAATCATCTTACTGAATACAGCATGCTAGTATATTACATATTTACACGCAGGATCCAGTTGTTCTGAATGTTTTATGTCTAAAGCAGGAAGGTTAGAATACTTATATAAAAGAGAATAACGTTATATGAGAGAATAAAAACACGATATGTTGACCTGGCCACAGGGAGTACCAAGGGACAGTGCCTGCTAACAATCTGGTAGTAAATTGTTGTACCAGACTGTTGGTCTTGTACTCCCAGTAGCCAAGACAGCCTACAGGTGTAAAATATGAAGAGAGAAAATGTGCATAATGCAATGAAATGTAACATTTGTAGTATTATATCCCACTGTTTAAAATCATCTTACTAATTTGGATGAGAATATTTTCATCTTCATTGGTCATTAGCCATACAAGTTTTTGATCACTGTCCATCTTTACAAAATTCTTACATGATTTGTCTATCGTTTGGAATAAAATAACCCTATCTTCTGATAAATGACTACATGAGAATAACTTTATAAGTGATTGTCATTTCACAAAACATTCAATGCCATGCAGTAGTTGACAGTAAAATTCAGCCGCATTAAAATAATTAATCTCAGCGAGATTCATGCATGAAGGCTGGATATTTCAACTGACATATCCGTCTAAATGTCCAGCCTCGACGAATCTCTCTGAGATTAGAAGATAATCTGTAAATGAAAGCAGACTTTTTGTGCACTAATTGTCTCACATCGACAGACTATTATATAATTTCAGAATAAACAAGAACTAAGTTCAATCATAGTCCGGTGTCATAATTTAATAGGACTCAGAGCAAAGCATGGCATTACCTGTACTGAAATGAATTTTGGAAATTGTATGCCAATGGTATCAACCTTTTATGCTTAACCTTGATATTTAAAAAAAAACAAACTATTACTATGTATATAGTATAAATTATGGGAAAATCATATTGCATAATTTAAACACTTTTTAAAAACTTTAAACCCCTAGTGTCACCTCATCGCTCCTGGCTCTGCACTTTGTGGTTTGAACAAAGTTAAATTTTCATTCTATACGAGCTATGACTCTTCTGGTTTAAGTATTGTTTGAAATAAGAAATAAAGTGGGAACCTGATCTCCACTTGGGCGGGGGAATGCTTTCAGCTCAAATGAGGTAAATAAAAAAGATGTCTTGCTTTTTATATATATACCACAACATCGCGTACTGTACATCCCTAGATATATCTACAACAGAAATCAAACCGTTTCAGTAATAAGCTTTATTAATAATATGATGTACTATATTATAATTATGATTGATTTACCATTGCATCAACATTGGAGAAAATAAAAATAAGATATTAAGTGCTTTATAGATGACAGAGATTGTTTGGATTAAGAACGATTAAAATTAGAATCTTGGTGCCATTAACTTTTGGGGAAGAAAATATAAATGATTTTACCAATGAATAGCAAAATTTATAAGACTTGATTAACTCATTATGACAGTTAAATACCCCCACAAATGACAAGAGTGCACGCCTAGAACTTTTACCCCCCCCCCCCCCAAAAAAAAACACAACAGGATATGTGTCGGCTCCCCTAGACACATGTAAGGGCGCCAAATTAACACGTGTAACAGTTCAGATCTCTTGAAATAATTAATTCTGAATTATTGCGCGCATTAATTGACATATGTCCATAGCATTAATTATTCTACTGATTCAATGCGCGCTATAATTAAATGATTGCTCTTCAAATGAATTGATAATATCAAAAACTTAATTGATGCGCGCTATGATTTAATTAAAGAGAGTAATAATTAATGTGGCAATAATTGAACTTTTGTTCTCTATGTTTGAATTATTGCACGCATCAATTCAATTAATGCGCGCAATAATAATTATTGAGTTATTGCCCACTTTAATTGAATAAATATAATCAATTCAAGAATTAATGCGTGGATTGGTGTAATAATTACAAAATATCATCAATTTAATCAAAGATATCATAAAATCATTTACACCGAGCTCCAGATTAGACTTGTAATAATAATAGCAATAATTCCACCACTTTGATGCACGCATCAATTTAATTGATGAGAGCAAAAATTTAATAGATGTGTGCATCAATTCAATCGAATCGATGAGAGCAATAATTAATTTGATGATCGAATAAATTCAAGTATTGCACTTTATATTTCAATCGATGTGTGCATTAACTCAATGTTTCAACTGATGCGCGCATCAAATCAATTATAGCCCACAATAATTGAATAATCCTCAGTTATTTGCGTTTATGTTAATTTGTCGCTCCGCATGTATATGCTTACATGGGCTACAGTAAATAACACAACAAGCGACTTCCTGGTTAAAGTTATAATTTTAAGAAGGAAAACGACTTTTACTGCTAGAACACAATATTGGAGATATCCATAGAACTGTCCATTTGTTAACCGTTGTACAGTATTGTGAACTTGTTGTGACTTTGGCAGCTGGGAAATCTTCCAGAAATAATATCTTACTAAGTCTTATTGACCTTGACACAAAAGGGGCCATCCTCAGGCCACGAAGGCTTGTGTGAATTGAGATTCATTTTTCAGTGTTACAGCCCAAATGGTATTTTAGATATCGTATGGAGACTATGATATTACAAAGGCACAGACACAACTTGTTCCAAATAGATATCCCCTACCGGAGGAGCCGAAGGGAACTTTTCTGTCTGTCCAAATAAATTTTTCGTACATTTTTTTGGTCATGCTTGCAGATATTTATTTGATTATTTGGTACATTGTTTTAGCATAACAAGTTACAGATCGAGTTCGAAATTTGTTACATCGATTTTTTTTTAACCCATGACCCTCAACACAAATACTAAGTTTTCCACTTTTTTTTAAAGTCATGTTTGCAGATTTTCATTTGATATTTGGTACATTGCTTTACCATGACAAGTTACAGACCAAGTTCGAATTTTGTTCCAGTCCATTTATTTTTTGCTGAGTTGTGACCCTTGGACTTGGGAAATAAAAGCAAATACTTAGTTTTCCACACTTTTTTCGTCATGCTTAAATATGCAGACGACTTTACATGGAATATGCGATACTTACAGAATGCTTGTTACTATAGCAGGTGACAAAGAAAGACATATTCATCATATCTGAGTGAATTTGAGATGTTACATATACTCTATCAGAAATGTGTTGCCTTCAAGCATGAACACAAATCTGGCAAATTAATGAATGACCTTAATTTTCAATTTAAAGTTACTACATCATACTGCTAAAAAGTTATCACAAAAATTCACAATAAAGTTTTAGACTAGGCAGACAGACAAAGAAACCATTTTCTTCCCCTCCCAATCTTTCATCTCAGGGGCATAAAAAGTGAGAGAAAAAACTTATGTGAGTTTAGTGGTTTAATCAACAAAAGTTAATCATACAATTAAAGATAAACTATTAAAAAGAGAAGGTGATTAACATAAATGATATGCTGTAAACACGTGGTAAAAAAGAAACAATGAAAAAGAAAATCAATTCAAAACAGCAAACTTTATAAAGATGTGTAGGATGTCTAGTGGTAAATATTTGTGGTATATTATAGACATAATTTGATCAGATGAAACTACTAATGTATACTAAATGTGTGATCTTGCACAAGTTTCTCAAGGATTATTCGGACAAATTGTGGCTATGCACCTATAAAATAAAATATAAATAATTGCTCCAATCTGAAACAATCGTCATAATATCTAACCACTACTAAGAGTACAAGGAGATATTGTTCATTCCTTTTTCATTTTTTTTTTGTTTAGAAATCCTAAACATACACTGTACACAATATTATTACAAATAACACAATAAATTATTGCTGCAAAATGAGATCTTGATACATGAACTAATCCTCATTATACAACGTGTATGTACTATATTTAGAAATATATGTAAACAATCCAGTGATACAATAAAATAAAGCTAGTGCCAATTCATAATGTACTAGATATTGAAATACACGTACAATGTAATTACACAATCTTAGTATGGTCTACACAACAAATATAACTGTTAATTGTCTATTCTGCTGACAATAGTGACATGTCCCCCAGCCTGCATGGTTGATTGGGTTGACAACTCTCTAACCTTTAACAGTTTATTCAATGCACCAATACATCCTGAGATTATCACATAAACTCGTGAGAGAGTATACCAATTACAGCTTCATATTATGCTAAGCACTGCTTATTTGATTACAACCATACTTGTGGTGCACTTCTGTAACAAAAAATATATACAACCGTATTTTAAAAAATTCACACAACACCTTATTAAAAAAAACTATGCTTAGCCTAGTATATGAAAGATAATGAATCAGCACCTATAGAATTACTTGACATATTTTGAGTATGTCGATCCCCGACTAATAGTGACATCCATATTGCTACAGAACGTGTCTGTGAAGGGAATACAGTTAATGTATTGCAACCATGTGCTCTCAGTAAGAGGTGCTGCGTAGAACATTATGATGAGAAATAGGAACACGACCAATGACAAAATGCCAAAGGTGAGAACCACATGAACACGAGTGATTCCCTTCGCCTTTATATCGGTCTCCTTCATCACAACCAAGGAGATGAACATTCCAAAGAAGAAGCCAAATATGTGAGACCAGTTGTCCATCCAGGGGAAAACTCCAAGGAAGAACAGCAGGAACAGAATAGCACTGTAGGCTCCTAAATTGTACTTTAATTGAGTATTTTCCTTGGATTTGTCCCCCGACGAAAACTTGTTGACAAGAATTTGGTTGATGATGTCTACATACAGACAGGCCAACACACCAAACTGAGCTCCTGAGGGGCCAACCTGTAGAAAAGAGATGCTAATCAATATTTCAATGTTAACATTTACCTACTTACTTTATTTTCATTAGATCACAAGGTCGCTAAATCAAATCAGGGTAAAAATCATTATCTGTGTTACGTCCATTGTAACCTTTAAAGCTGTATGACCAGATGTTCATGTATTATTTTTGTACATAATTACTTTAAAGCAGATTAATTACTTTATAAAGTTATTAACTTTCCCTTAATTACATGCTTGAAACCATCTGCATGTAAAAGAAAACAGTGCGAATATTATTTAGAAAGTAAATATAGTGGGTACATATATAAATCATCCCATAATAGACGTCTATAAATAGACCCACGCGAGTCAGGGGAATCCCAACATGATGTATTAACTCATACGCAACTGTCTAGTTTTAAGGCTGAAAGAGTGTAAAACAACAATTCACTAAGAGGTATCTGATATTTTTATTTCTATTAAACTTATGGTACGGTACTGTTATAACAAAATACACAGCTTTACATAGATAAGACCACCGATGATCTGAAAGTTTGAACTGGTCATGTGACTGTCACTTGAAATGGCAGTGATGCTGTTATTTGTAAACATCGATTTAAAATCAAATAATTTGGGTTAAAACAGCTGAAATAATTTATGATATGTTGTACAGCCTCATAACTACATACGTGCGATGATTTAATAGCGTTTTTACGAGATAGGAAAAAATATTCTAATTCGGACCATACAGCTTTAAAACAACCGTTTTCCAATATACTAACAATACTGTATGCATCACTTCAGAGTGTTCTATATGTGAATTGTCAGTCACATGTTCCCTTAAAAGGTCACAATACAGCAGAGTGCAGCGCAGACCCTATCTCAGAATATAGTAAAGACCCGCTGTGTTTAGAATATACAGGTGTATGTCCTGATGTAGTGGGCCAGGCTTGTATGGAAAGTAGTATATGCCACCTATGCATCTTGCATGAAATAGAATAAAAAGACAGTGTGTGATGCCTACCTCCACCTGGTATGGGGTGAGAATGGCACTGGCTAATGTCCCAACACAGCCACTACTGATGTAGATAAACATCATTCTGATCCAACCAATCATCTGCTCCAGACGCCGCATGATCCACAACTGTATGATGAGGGTGATCACCAGGTGAAAGAGACTAAAACAGGTACAATCCTAAATTAGTTCCTTTTCAACTTATATCTACGTGTATATTCTATGTACAGCCATGTGCTAATTGATTCTTCATTACTAAAATTTTAATGTTGCAACCAGGAGAAGAATTTTGTCATATGCTCTACTACATGTATATGTATCTGTTAAATACATATTTCATTTCTTATATCAGTTTCATCTCTGACTGTATATCAAATGTATAGTAACTATGATCTCACCCAGCATGCAGCAGACTGGCTGAGAGAATTCTGGAGAACTGGTCTGGCCTATCATCATACACAAAGGGAATCATACCACATATCTGTTCAAAGCAGTTCACCTACAACACAGAAACTGTCCATCATGATTTATCACAGTACAACATGTGATGCTTAAAATAAGGACAGCAAGAGTTGGGTTTTTTTTCTTTTAGCTCATCTGAGCTTGAAAGCTCAAGTGAGCTATTCTGATCGCCTTTTGTCTGTCTGTCCATCCATTTGTCTGTAAACTCTTCAAATTCTCATATTCTTCTCCACAATCACTGGGCCATATTTCAAACAAACTTTGTACAAATCATCCTTGGATGAAGGGGATTCAAAATTGTTCAAATGAAGGTCCATGCCCCCTTCAAAGGGGAGAAAATCATGAAAAGGCAAAAATAGGTGCAGTCATTTAAAAATCTTCTCAAGAACCACTGGACCAGAAAACGTGAAAGCTTCCTGATAGGGTAGATTCAAGTTTGCTCAAATCATGGCCCCTGGGGGTAGTGTGGGGACACAATAGGGGATCAAAGTTTTACATGGGGATAAATAGGAAAAATCTTTCAAAATGTTCTCAAGAACCACTGGGCAAGAAAAGTTCAGAATTACAAGAAAGATTTCTGAAATTGAGTAGATTCAATTTTTTTTCTTCAAATCATGGCCCCCAGGGGTAGGGTAGGCCACAATAGAGGATCAAAGTTTTACATGTAGATATATAGGAAAAATATGATTAGTCATGTTAATATGCAAGCATCCAAAGGTAGTGCAGGTTCAAGTTTGTTTAAATTGTGGCCCCTGAAGTAGGATGGAGCCACAATAGGAGATCAAAGTTTTACATGGGAATATCTTTAAAAAATCTTCATTTCAACAATAGCAAGGTTATGATTAGTCATATTGATATGCAAGTATCTTCAAGCATTTCAAATTCAAGTTTGTTCAATTCAGGGGCCCCAGGGGGACCACAGTAGAAAATCGAACTTTTTACATGGGAATATACAGGAAATTAATTTGAACAAATTCTTTTCAAGAGTAGCAGGGTCACATCATATCCAAATGTTCCCAAGTTGTGTGAATTAAAGTTTTATTTAATGCTCTCGCGACTATTGTCAGGGGTTGGGGGTGTTTTATCCTGTCTGTGTATCCACTTGAAGCTTTAACCTCGTTCGTCACTTTTGAATGGTGAGTGGTAGGGGTCTTATATTTCATTTGCACATTCCTTGTGAAAAGACCTTTTATTTTGGTGTTGAAGTTTTTAACTTTGTGAAATTGACCTTGGAGATTGACCTACTTTTAAAAAAACTTAACCCTATTCAATATTTCCTAAACTATTTTGCTTTCAACAATGAAACCATTCAAAATAGCTCCAATCCACCAACCAGCAACAGACACCCACCCCTCCTCAGGCAATCATAATGATTCCACATGCTTAGGTCTTACATTTTATCCAGAACAGAGCTTCTCCAGAACAGCAAGATCATGTTAGTCATATTGGTGTTGAGGCATTCTCATGTTGTGTGAATTCAAATTTGGTTAAATCATGACTGTTTGGGGCAACAATATGGTGTCAAAATTTTTCATGGGAATAAAAATTGAAAAAAAAATCATTCAAAAATCATAACAGCTGAACAACAACAGGGCAAAGGTGACTCAGATGAGTGATACAGGCCATGGGCCTCTTTTTAAAAGGGGAGGGAAAAGGGGAGGAGAGATCTGCAGTAAATGAATTGTTATAAGGTTCAAATTACACACACAAACATTTATCTAATAATACACTAGTAGAAAATTCCTAGTACTAAATGTATGTACTATGGTTTTATCACAATCTGTGGAAAACCAATCTACACTGAAGGAAGATACATATAGCTGCCCATAAAATTATGTATCGGTGAAATTTTAGTGTAGTAAATACTACAAAGGTTGATATATTGATGCTCACAAATTTATGCATCATTAAAATTTCATTTCAGTAAATACTATGAAAGTCATAAAGCCTTTAATCTTATCAACTGACTTCCGTTTCAATCTAATGTACCTGAGAACACAAAAATTTGTCATCGTGATAGTAGCCCTGTCTAAATTCACAGTGCTCTCTTGTTGTGATCATACATTCTCCTTGGATACCAAAACAACATGGCCGTCCAAGCATGTCACAAGTCATGTGACAGTCCGAGCCAGGCTGGGAGCAACCACGAAAACTACGACTGACATTCTTGGTTTCTTTACAAATCTGCAAATGAAAGCAATAGGTAAAATTTTGAATGTTCAAATGTGGAATTAGAATTAAAGAGTTATTTTGCTCAGAGTTTTTTTTTTTTTAAAGAATTAAATGGATAGGCCTATATATATATTCAGGAAGCTTGAGATAATTCAAAGTTATGTATGTGTTTTGGATCTAATCCAGAGATTGGGACAATTTCCTGGTCAGGATATCTTTCCTTTTAAAATATAAAGTAATTAAAACAGAAATTTTGAACCCCAATATTTACTTTAAAATTGTAAAAAGGAAATAATCTTTCATTATTAAAGATTTAGTTATATGACAATACAATGTGAAGAATCTCCTTCAGGAAAAAGAACAATAAAAAAAATAACCAATTAAACTTTAGGGGACAGGATTAATTCAATTGATGATCATCATGAAATCGAAAAATATAAAGAAACTCAACAAGAAAAAAATGAAAATTATGATTCCAATGCTTTTAATTGTGCTGTGCAGACTATTGAAATCAAAATAAAATTTGTCCATTGTTTACAAATTCATGGAATAGTATTAGTATGGATATACATGTAATTAATCATTGAGCGTTTTTATATGAATTGCATGATTCTGGTAGTTCTATAATGTCCCATTGTCGCCCTAGACAAGTTATTACAATATTAGTACAATCCTGCAATGACCTTCACCATTTAAGTCATCCACAATATATATATTGTATAATACTGCTAAGATATTGCAATGAAAATGTGCATCTCTAATCACTTTTGACTAGGTCTTTAGGTCTTGCACTCTAGCAGTAGACAAAAATGGTGGACCAGGTATCACTTTGTAAGTTGAAGGTTTCAACGTTTTAAATTATTTAACTATATGATAAAACAATTAATGACATTTTCTCAATCAATGCAATGATTCAGTTACCCATGACGTATGTTATTCACCTGGATGTCTGGGTGAATACTGTACTTCTGAGGTAGTAAATCATCATATTGACCAAGAAAATATATAATACAATACATACATACAATATTTAACATTTACTTCAACAGATAATGTAATGAATATAGAAATAATCAATGACATCACAGCAGTGGGAGACAGAAAATTCTCACTATACTACCGATGTAAGAAATCTCTAGAGATTGATTTATCTTACATAGCAGCGATATCATCCATTATGAAATCATAAATTCATAAAAGTGTGTAATGCTTCGAGAAACCAGAAAATCATATGACTAAAACAGCAGACTTTATTCATTAATGTTGTACTAAATTAAAAGTTGCCATCAAAATAGTATATAACTCCTTAAAAATAAATCAATCATTTTTTAGTACTTTCAAAGTGCAACTAGCTCTAAGCACAAAAAAGTACTCAAAAAGTATTCCATTGTTTGGTTGGGAAAATAATTTCAATCTCAACTCTCTCCTATATTATTCAATTTCACAAGAATAAATGTCCTACTTTTAATGAGTCTTTCAGTGATCGAAGCACATTTATTGTTAGCTTAATGTAACGAAAAAATACACTTTCTGGAACTCATCAACGAGTAGTATATAAATTTTCCTTAATTTTTAAGTGAACACATAAAGAGTAAATCATTCTCAGGCATATTCTCTCTGACTGCGGTATCTGTTTCTAAAGTCAATGACTTTAAAGGGGCATGGACCCAATTTGACCTGAAATTTTTCCAATTTTATTTTTTAATTTTTAATGTTTACAATGATAAATTAAAGTATTTCTAATAGTTTTGCAAAAATTTGAATGTCAGTTGTCACGTTACAAGAGAGATACAGAGCTCAGATTCTTTGTTATGTAAGCAAGGCTTGCATCATATTTGTGTTTACATTAGGTTAAATACACTAGTAAAAGTTTTATTTAAAGCAGATGTTTTTCAATTATCTAAAAATATTCAAAATCAATCAATATCATTTATTAATAAGTAGTGAGAGAGAAACAATCAATGGCTGTCTTACAATGGTGAAGTCGGTCTTGCACTGTTGATAATGTGAAAGAGGAGATTCATTCTGATATACATTATATGTATTATTACCAAACCATGGAATAATAAAGATGTGTTGTGCACTGCATTTCAAGTGTTGCTAAAGTTTGCCATCTAAACATACCGGCCAGTTTGTGAAGTCCTTCTTATCCCACTCAAATGGTGGAGTAGAGGAGGGACTCTTGCAGTGGCTAAAAGAAAAACATCCATGAAATATGTGACACAGTTATATATCTAAAGAATATTAAATTAGAGAGGTAACATAGTTTTCCTGACTTCTGAGAAGTGGCTAAGGCGCTCGCTTCGTAAGAGGGAGACCTATATTTGATTCTCAATCATGGTGCCATGTCAAACCTTAACATCGGTAGTGATTATTCCTTTGCTAAGTGCTGGCATTATGAGTGAAAGTTAATGGTCTTTCGGATATGATCCACGCTATGGTTGGGTTAACACGATATAGAACTCTCACTGCTATGGCTGCAAGTGTAATGCACAAGTCAAAATTTGTGGCACTTCACCTAACGCTGGTGACATCTGTACGTAAGTGAAAAATCTTGAATGGGACATAAAACAACCTAACTTACTTAGGATCCAGGCCACACACAGCACCAGACTTATAGCCACCATCTATCCTACTGGAGTCATTCCACTTCACAAAGGTTGATATCAGTTTCTACAAAAATTAATATCGGACAACATACAAAGATGAATAAGAAAGCTTTCTGGTGGACTGACATACAGTATGAGAAATATAACTGTGTATTTGATCAATTTCAGTGGGAATACATGTACCCTGAAATCTAAATTCCCTAAAGTCAGAATGTGAATGCATTCAAACATACAAGTACACAAGTATTGATATGTTAGTATCATAAGTGTACTTCAACAAGTACAAAATAATTACCGATAGACCGTATGTAACTTGTTTTATGTTTTGTGTTGTATGTTACACACTAAAATTCAACATGTGTACAAGTGTATACATTTAACACTACATGTCCATATATGTATACTCACACTATGCTCCCACATGTGTACACTAAGACTACACTTCCACATGTGTACACCAACACAATAAAACATCCACATGTGTACACTAAGGGGCAAGATCAAAAGTTCAATGTCTGACAAAAAATTAAATTCACATTGTTTTCACCCCCTTAAAACTAAAATTAAATTGACGAATGTTGAAACTAATCGATTAACAAATAAAAACATACCATTATAATTAACACTATAACACTCTGTATACCTTTTCTACTGTTTATTCACAAATGAAAGTGTGCATTAAAACTGTTAAATGTTCATTAAAATTTAATATTATTATGTGCTCTTCAACAGTCTTTTTCTTTTTCCATTAAAGTGTAATCGATGTCCGATGACATAAACTTACAGGAGATTTTAACCCCCTCCCCCATACTATTTGAATTTAGATCTTAATCCAACATCGATCTTTTGATCTCACCCCTAACACTATAAAACATCCACATGTTATATACTCACACTACATTTGTGAACAGTTGTCTGGACACACCCTGACCCATCATCACGGACACAACAGCCGGTCAGTCTCTCCTCATTTCTCTGCTCTGCCAGCACTGCTTCCAGATTTGGATCTTTCCTCATACATGGAGAGTACTTTGCTCCGAGGTGAATCAGATCTTTCTGTATGGTTTAATGATACAGTTAGCAATCATAACATGCATTTAACAGCTGTAAAACAATTGTTTCAAGAGAAGCATACAGTTTTCTGTTCATGTTGAAAAGATGTGAAAAACGTGAGGTTCATTTTCTTCCTCTTATATTTCCAAAGCACTGTTTATTAATCTATATACCAAAAAGATATACACAAATCACAGGGCAGGCTTAAAATAACACAGAAAAGTTGATTTCATGGTTTTGTGTAATAAAATGGTATTCAAAGTTAAAGTGCAGTGTAAATTATAATCATGTAAACTGTAGTAATTCAATATAAAGGGTAGATAAATACAATGATTAGAGAAGATTAGGGCTGATCCCTGGACCTAAATAATCATGTATCTATGGCAACACCACAACAACAATGGGATTGAACAGGTTCTGACTTCCCTTTTGATGTTAAGTACAGATACTGTTTCTGATAGAGAGAACTAGACGTATAACAAGTCACTTTATAAATAAGGACAGAAATGTCACAGTTAGAAAATCTAACAGTGGCAGTTTCTCTGTAGGGAAAACTACCACCTTTGAGCAGCACTTTCTTTCACTGATTGAGCCCAAAAAAAAAATCACAATCAAATGTAGCTTACACCTGTCCAGAGCAGTGTCATTACTTAGATTTCAGTGTCAATACTTATAGATTTCAGTGTCATTACTTAGATTTCAGTGTCATTACTTATAGATTTCAGTGTCATTACTTATAGATTTCAGAGTCATTACTTATAGATTTCAGTGTCAATACTTAGATTTCAGTGTCATTACTTATAGATTTCAGTGTCATTACTTAGATTTCAGTGTCATTACTTATAGATTTCAGTGTCATTACTTAGATTTCAGTGTCATTACTTATAGATTTCAGTGTCATTACTTATAGATTTCAGTGTCATTACTTGTAGATTTCAGTGTCATTACTTATAGATTTCAGTGTCAATACTTAGATTTCAGTGTCATTACTTATAGATTTCAGTGTCATTACTTAGATTTCAGTGTCATTACTTATAGATTTCAGTGTCAATACTTAGATTTCAGTGTCATTACTTATAGATTTCAGTGTCAATACTTAGATTTCAGTGTCATTACTTATAGATTTCAGTGTCATTACTTATAGATTTCAGTGTCAATACTTAGATTTCAGTGTCAATACTTAGATTTCAGTGTCATTACTTATAGATTTCAGTGTCATTACTTATAGATTTCAGTGTCAATACTTATAGATTTCAGTGTCATTACTTATAGATTTCAGTGTCAATACTTATAGATTTCAGTGTCATTACTTATAGATTTCAGTGTCATTACTTATAGATTTCAGTGTCATTACTTATAGATTTCAGCATCAATACTTAGATTTCAGTGTCATTACTTAGATTTCCTTTTCACATACTGAATGTACCTGTATTTTAAAATAGGATGTAAGAGTATTTACCTGACTAGGTCCTAACCACATGTTTCCAAACTCCCTCCTAGCCTCTGCCTCCAAAGCCAAATTCGGTTTCAACACCTGTAAATATTGCATGAAGCTTGATTTCTGACACTGGTAAATATTGCATGAAGCTTGATTTCTGACACTGGTAAATATTGCATGAAGCTTGATTTCTGACACTGGTAAATATTGCATGAAGCTTGATTTCTGACACTGGTAAATATTGCATGAAGCTTGATTTCTGACACCGGTAAATATTGCATGAAGCTTGATTTCTCTCTACATTTACCAATACATTTCAAGAGGAAGTACAGGAATAAGAAATGTATATTGTTTCTGACACCCTACAGATCAATCACTTGCATTACATTCAATCAGTATTTAGTATAATTGTGAAAAATCCGCAGTATGCATATCTACAATTGCATGCCATTTCTTTTAATCTGCAGTTGAAATATGAGTAACTTTTGATTAAAATTAATTAATGTGTAGAGAAGCAGGTTAATTTACGAGAACATACCACTTCTTGCTTTTCAACCTCATCCACTCCAAAGGGTCCAAATCCGTAAATAGCCAGAGCACAGATCAGTATCACTGTCTGCACAAAGGTGATGAAATAGGTAAAGTAAGGCCTAAAAATTAACATACACAACTCAAATCTAACACACAAGAACTTGTCATTCAGTTGAAAGAGAGGAATTATAACAGCCTGGCACTTGCTGAAACAATTACTCATATATCAAAGATATCTTTGTCAACAGTGTTTTATCAGTACATAACCTTTTCATGTGAAGTGTTACAGGCAGGGTATCTGACATAGATTCAGAGCATAGAACATTAAAATATGTATAACTAAAAGGAAGAAATTACAAAATACATGTACAAGTACCATATATACTCGCTCGCATGTAAATCGTTTAATGTTTGGAGTAAAATGTTGACTCTGAAGTCCATGTCCAACTTATACATGCATACTACTGTTAGAATTTTTTCCTTGCCACACAACTAGATTTGACAGTATTTTTAATGCTTCAACGTCATTTTAATTAGTAACAAATTAACAATAGTGATAGCTTCAACATATCAAAATAACTATAACAAGTATTTATCACTGTGATGTTATAAATGAAAATATAGTTACTGTCATTCAATACTTTTATTTATTAAACTTTCATGTAGAATATTTAAATTTGATTGGCAGAGAAACATTATATAATTTATTTTTAAAAAAATAATTTTCTTACTTTTTCCTTGTTTTCAACATGTTTTTATTGGTAACAAATATTGATATTGACGTTCAGAAATATATACAATATAAAAACACAACTCTTGCCAGAAACAAGGCATTCAGTTGATGGACAATCCGATGAAAAAATTCAGTCCGACCTCTAAGAGGGTCAATGTCAAATTCCTAAGAATTTCTCCAGTCACAGGCTTATATGTGGGTCAACGTATATGCGAGTATATACAGTACATTTGTACCTTTGAATAAATGTCTCTTTTGTTTGCATGATAGGGAATAATGAACAACGGAAGCAAAGGTAATTTTGGGGTAATCAGCTTTACACATTTATTCATTAATCAATAATTCACCAGTAGCAGCGCTGGTTTAGAGAGTGTCTTAATTCACCTATTCATGTAGTCATCATCATCGTCTCCTATGACAGAGTTTTTCTTCATACATTTACAGTATAGTAGGTTACAAAAGTCTTCCTCCAGGACTTTAAGCACTGGTTCAGCGTCAACTACATCCTGGGAGATTCGGTTCATTCCAACAGCTTTCTCAGTAGTCTCTCTCAATTCAATACCATCTACTCCAACACCCATATCCCTGGAGGTGGTCAGTCAAAATACATGGAGTTATAAATACCTAGGCTCTATACTTGTATAAAAAATAAGTAGGATCTCCCATGGTTTGTGGTTTGATATGATTTTTATATTCAACGAGTTGTGCATTTTCTATTCCCGAGCCTTGGCGAGGGGATAGAAAACACATGAGTTGAATATAAATCAAAGCAAACCATGAACCATGGGAGATTCTTTTTTATCACATGTTTATCTCCCTCCAGTTATTCATTTACATTACTATATTAGTGGGAATTTAGTTTCTTGACATTTGGTAAACAAACTACAAATGTACGTAAATTGACATTTGTTTGTGACGTCACAAACAGCGTAGGAAAACATAGTGTAATAATTAAAATTTATGTAATAGGTGATATCCACTGGATAAAGGAGTAAACATGTAATAAAATGCTGTATGAATCCATTCTTTTCAAATGTTCAAACTCTACAATTAATTTGTATGTTAATAATTATTGGTTGTGCATAAACTTTGATAATGTCCTCAACTAATGACTTCTAACAGGATATACATATAGGTATCACAAAAGTCACCCTAACTATAGGAGCTGTCATGTATATTAAAATATTTTACATCTGAATACATACACTATACTTAAACAAGAGGCCCATGGGCCACATCGGTCACCTTGGTCCATATCAGAAGACTTTCTATATATATTTGCATGTAAAACCATAGTCCTTATTATGGCCCCAACCTACCCCTGGAGGCCATAGTTTTTGCAAACTTGAATCTACACTATGTCAGAAAGCTTTCATGTAAATGTGAACTTCTTTGGCCTAATGGTTCACGAGAAAAAGATATTTGAAGATTTTTCCTATATATTTGTATGTAAAACTTTGATCCCCCCTTGTGGCCCCATCCTACCCCCAGGGGCCATGATTTGAACAAACTTGAATCTGCACTATATCAGAAAGCTTTCATGTAAATATCAGCTTTTCTGGCTCAGTGCTTCTTGAGAAGATTTTTAAAACAAATTTCCTATATATTTGTATGTAAAACTTTGATCCCCTATTGTGGCCCCATCCTATAACAGGGGGCCATGATTTGAACAAACTTAACTCTGCTCTATGTTAGGAAGCTGTTCATGTGAATATCAGCTTTTCTGGCTCAGTGGTTCTTGAGAAGAAGATTCTTAAAGAATGTCCCTATATATTTGTATGTAAAACTTTGATCCCCCCTTTAAGCCCCATCCAATCCCCAGGGGCCATGATTTGAACAAACTTGAATCTGCACTATGTCAGAAAGCTTTCATGTAAATATCAGCTTTTCTGGCTTAGTGGTTCTTGAGAAGAAGATTTTTAAAGATTTTTCCTATGTATTTGTATGTAAAACTTTGATCCCCTATTGTGGCCCCATCCGACCCCCAGGGGCCAGGATTTTAACAATTTAGAATCTGTACTATATCAGGAAGCTTTCATATAAATCTCAGCTTTTCTGGCACAGTGGTTCTTGAGAAGAAGATTTTTAAAGATTTTTCCTACATATTTGTATGTAAAACTTTGATCCCCTATTGTGGCCCCATCCAACCCCCGGGGGCCAGGATTTTAACAATTTAGAATCTGCACTACCTAATAAAGCTTATATATAAATTTCATCTTTTCTAGCCCAGTGGTTCTTGAGAAGAAGATTTTTTAATGACCCTACCCTATTTTTACCTTTTCTTGATTATCTCCCCTTGAAAGGTGGCCTGGCCCTTTATTTTAACAATTTAGAATTCCCTTTACCTAAGGATGCTTTGTGCCAACTTTGGTTGAAATTGGCCCAGTGGTTTTTGAGAAGAAGTTAAAAATGTTAAAAGTTTACAGACGGACGGACGGACGGACGCCGGAATACGGGTGATCAGAAAAGCTTACTTGAGCTTTTAGCTCAGGTGAGCTAAAAATGTATCGTATATCTGAATACACACTTTAGACGTAATTAATTTCATTTTGGATTAAATTTCGCTTTTAAAAGAACAAAATTAAATCCAACACAAATCTTTAATATCAGAAAAATTTATTTTAATGTTAGAAATCTGTGTCTCTACATAGTTAAAGGGGCATGGACACGATTTGAGATGAAAATTTTCAAATTTTATTTTTCCATTTTTTATGTTTAGAATGCTTTAATAGGGTATACAAATTTAAATGTCAGTTGTCGAGGAACATGGAAGACACAGAGCTCACAATGCTTTGTTATGTAAACAAGGCTCATGCCATGTGTTTGTTTACATAGGTTAGATATTGTAGCGGTCAGCCGGGTTCAATCGCCAGTGGCCAGTTAGCTCAGTTGGTAGAGCACCTGACTAGAGATTCAGGGGGCCGGGTTCGAATCCTGGTCTGGTCCGTTGCATTTTCTCCCTTCCTGTTACATTTGGTGCTGTAGACCAG
>NC_079167.1:13314340-13366840 GCF_947568905.1 Ostrea edulis | reverse complement strand
GTCTGAATCATCATAGAAACGCTCTCTCCTCCACCTCTGTGTCAACATAAAAATTATGATGAATATTACATGCGTTGTTGATGCTGGAAGACCAATAAATCACTGTTTCACTTGAAAGACAGCCATGAATGTTTACACTTTAAACAAAGTGAGTGAAAGTGTTTATTGAAAGATTAATAGCAATCTCATTTGATACATATTTTTTAATTTAGCCTTACCTGACTGGCAAAAAAAATATATTACCAGCTTTTAAAACATTCATGATGTGTATCTACTCTATGAAGTACAAATTATATATACCTGTATTATTGGCCTGCACAAAATAATTATACATCTCTTTTAATAATTATTTATGAAATTTTTAATACACTTTCCAAAATCAGTAATCCCAACTATAACCACAGGTAACTGAAGCAATTCTTTTCTGGTATGTACCCTAGCAGCAAAATGGCTATCTAATGCTTCTTATGGGTATATTGCTACTTTAAGATATGCAAATAGAAACCCCTTCTTGAAACCATAAGTGTGTTGTTTCAATCAACATGGTGTCCTCAAGTGTCACTGATGCAACTTAAGTATTAGTAATATTCTGATATTTTTTTTCTGATGGGAGTTATTTTACCAGAAACTCTATAGGTACTCACCTCATCAAATATTGGTTTACTGAATTTGTCTAAACTGGCTGGAGCAAAACTTCTTTGAGAGTTTCCCACCATTCGCTTTGGCCTCTGTTTGGATACCCCCTACAATTTATAGTTGTATGTTTATTCAAAAGAAAACCAGATGTGTTTGTGAGACACTGATGCCCCTGTATGGCAGCAAAGTAATTCTGGTACCCAAAGAAACGTCTTGTCACAAGGATACACATATGAAATATGAAAGCCATATTGCTAACCATTCAAAAGTCATTGCCTAGGTTCAAGTTTTTTCAAAAATATGTCAAACTCCACGGCAATAAAGTAAAACATTCTGGTACCAAAACAAAAGCCTTGTCAAAAGGAATACACATGTGAAATATGAAAGCCCTATCACTAACCATTCAATTGTTATGGCCTAGCTACGTTAAAGCTTTCCAAAAGTTAAGTCATGAGGTAAAATAATGTTACTTAAAGAAAGGTCTTGTCAAAAGAATACACATTTAGATATGAAAGCCCAATCATAAACCATTCAAAACTTATGGACTAGGTTAAATGTTTTTCAAAAGTAGGTCAAACCCCAAGGTCAATGTCATGAGGTAAAAGAATTTGTTACCTAAAGAAAGCCAAGGTCTTGTTAAAATGAATGTACACACATGTGAAAGCCCTATCATTAATCATTCAAAAGTAATGGCATAGGTTAAAAGTTTTTCAAGAGTAAATCAAACCACAAAGGCAAGGTCACAAGGTCAAACATTTTGGTACCAAATGAAAGGTCTTGTCATAAGGAACGTGCATGTGAAATATGACAGCCATATCACAATCTATTCAAAAGTAATGCCAAGGTTAAAGATTTTGAAGAAAAACACTAAGAGACAGACAGACCAAATACTAAATGCCCCCAAAACTCCAATTATTGGGGCATAAAAATTCAAACACATAAAATAATCATCAGGTCCATTTTATCTCTATGCTTCCTGAATCTGTCAAACAAGCTGTAACAGTGTTTTGTTTAATCATTTAACCTTGTTTAGTTTCATTTTACATATAGATTCCATAACCCGCAGTTTAGTACCAAGTCCATTTAGATCAACACACTCAACAAGAAGGCCCATGGGCCACATCGCTCACCTGAGTCACTTTGGCTCATATTCAAAGATCTCCCCTATATATTCGCACACAAAACTTTGATTCCCTATTGTGGCCCCACCCTACCTCTGTGGACCATGATTTGAACAAACTTGAATCTGGACTATGTCAGAAACCTTTCATGTAAATGTTAACTTTTCTGACCCAGTAGTTCTTTAGAAGAAGATTTTTAAAGATTTTCCCTATATACTCGCATGTAAAAAATTTATCCCCTATTGTGGCCCCACCTTAAGCCCGGGGACCATGCTATGAACAACCTTGAATCTGCACTATATCTGGAAGCTTTTATGTAAATTTGAACTTTTCTAGCCCAGTGGTTCTTGAGATGACCTCACCCTATTTTTGCATTTTCGTGATTATCTCCCATTTGAAGGGGGCATGGCCCTTCATTTGAAGAAACTTGAATCCCCTTCACCCATGAATGAGGTGTACCAAGTTTGATTGAAATTGGCCCAGTGGTTCTGGAGAAGAAGATGAAAATGTGAAAAGTTTATGACACCAATGACGACGCAAACGGAAATTTTTGATCAGAATTAAAAGCTCACTTGAGCCTTCGAATCAGGTACCAGTAAGCTAAAAATACAAGTACAAATTAATAGAGCAGGATATGTACATATTATGAATTCTAACCATTGCAGACGTTGAGGAATCCAGTATTAGTTCCACTACAGGTTTTTTGGGTAATTTATGAGGTACCATCCGAGCAGTGCGGCGGGCATCCACCTGATCCCCACTTCCCACTGTAAGGGAGACCAAATGGGTCCTTTTCCTCCTGTTCTGCCATCTCTGTCTCCGTTCTTCATTTTCTACTGGTACCAGGGGTATCCCATCTTCTGTTGGTAACCCCAGAAATTCAAACACTGACCTACAATTTAGGACATTTTAAGATCTGTTATTGATGTTTAAATGCACTATGGTGGTAATTGTTCACTTTTTTATTTTTAACGAATGTGTAAAATTACTTTACCTGTTTACTATTATTGTAATTATCTGATCAAAATTCCATTTAATTTGTACTAATTGAAAAATAAAATCATTCCCTGTTGCTGTGTTTGTACATGCAGCACAGAAGTCTTCTAAATGTATAATCATATCATAAAACTTGAGTTGCTTTTTACTAGTTGTACATTTTACTATTATATCATAAAATACAAAGGACTGTTAGAGTTACACACAGAATTTCAATTTCTGCAAAAATTGCTAACTTTAAAAGTTAAATAATCAAATGTATATTACATGACAGCTGAAACTCTATACTGGACATGATGGAAGTTAACTTAATCTGGACATGATGGAAGTTAACTTAATCTAGAGATGATGGTTGTTAACTTAATCTGGACATGATGGAAGTTAACTTAATCTGGACATGATGGGAGTTAACATAATCTGGACATGATGTGAGTTAACTTAATCTGGGCATGGAGGGAGTTAATTTAATCTGGACATGATGGGCGTTAATTTAATCTGGACATGATGTGAGTTAACTTAATCTGGGCATGATGGGAGTTAATTTAATCTGGACATGATGGGAGTTAACATAATCTGGACATGATGTGAGTTAACTTAATCTAGAGATGATGGTTGTTAACTTAATCTGGACATGATGGGAGTTAACTTAATCTGGGCATGATGGGAGTTAACCTAATCTGGACATGATGTGAGTTAACTTAATCTGGGCATGATGGGCATTAATTTAATCTGGACATGATGGGAGTTAAATTATTTTAGATATGATGGGAGTTAACTTAATCTGGGCATGATGGGAGTTAATTTAATCTGGACATGATGTGAGTTAACTTAATCTAGAGATGATGGTTGTTAACTTAATCTGAACATGATGGGAGTTAACTTATTCTGGACATGATGGGAGTTAACTTATTATACCCCCGAACGAAGTTCTGGGGGGTATATAGGAATCACTCTATCTGTCTGTGTGTGCAGATTCATGTCCGGGCCATAACTTCTTTGTTCTTTGACTTAGGCATACCATATTTGGCACACAGGTTGATCACCATGAGACAATGTGTCGAGTACCTTCATGACCTCTATATGACCTTGACCCTTGACCTCAAGGTCAAAATTAAAGTTTTTTTTTTTTTTTTTTTTTTTTACAATGGATCCGTATCTGGGCGATAACTTCTTTGTTCTTTGACATAGACATACCATATTTGACACATGGGTGTATCACCATGAGACGATGTGTTGAGTACCTTCATGACCTTTAACTTTGACCTCAAGGTCAAAATTGATTATAGGGTTTTGACATAGTCATACCATAAGACATGGGTGTATCACCATGAGACTATGTGTCACGTACATTCATGACCTCTTTATGACCTTGATCTTTGATCTCAAGGTCAAAATTATAAGTTTATGCCATGGATTTGTGTTCGGACTTTATCTTCCATTTTCTTCTACAAAGGCATACCATATTTTTACACTCAGGAAAGAGGTAATTTATACCTATTAACAACACCCTTTGGGAGATTGGGGTAAGCAGGGGGGGGGGGGTATTCTTAGTGAGCATTGCTCACAGTATCTCTTGTTCTGGATTAAGTGCGGTGTGATGACATTGTAGGTTTACTTGCATTAGCTATTGTCAATGAATCTTCTCATATTAAAATTTGATGTGTGAAATACAAAACAGAAAACACATGGGACGCAATACTCACCTGAGCCACCTTGACTGGCAAGACTGCATTAACAATTACCCAAGACCTACCATTTGACAATTATAAAGGTTTCATGATTTTTGTGTAACCAGAGTTAGTTGGCTTTATATCTAATTACATGTTTTATTAATTAACTTGTGCTGTGTGAGTGTGTTGTATGCGAGCGCTACATACCCATGGACATAGACAGACTGACCATTATATGCATGACTGGTTCTAACCCACGTCACATTTCCGCCACTACCCTACCGATCGGACACTCTCTGTCAGTCCCTTGATAGGACAGAGCCTTATAGATGGTTTTCCATCGAAGCGATTAAGCAAGAGTTATTTCCCATTGGCCGACATATTGTAGGTTAACATGCCCGGATTCCTTCATTATTCAACCAAAATCAGCCTTGTTATTCTGGTCACTGAGGTGGAGATAAACTGTTTTTCTTATTAATATACATTTGTTAATGCATCTTTTACTTCATAATTGCAATATTGCAAAGATTTCCCCTCATATATTTCTGCCTTACATGTTTGAAATTGGTTGCCTAAAGAGGAAAATCCACCAGTTTGACCTACAAGATGGAGGCCAAGGGGAATAACTCGGGGTCAAAATACGTCATATGAAAACCATCTATTACATACAGCAACTCATGTAACATCTTCAGAACTTATGTTCCGATAAGCATCTATTTCATGTGTTTAGTTTAAATGTCTATGTCTCTTTGTGTTGTCGATGTATAAAATTGTATTATTGTTATACTTTAATTTCAAGTTATTACATGATTGTGAATTAATAAATTGAAGAATTATGAGATACACAAAAGCTTATCTGATATCTTTACCACAATCACATTTACATATTTCAACGTTTGTACTTTACTGCTATTGAAAGATTGTAAAAATGTCTTAGAATGATTGGATGGGATGTCCATCAATTCGATTTGAACATCATTTATTTTATACATGTTCAAAATACAAACAAAAGGATGTCTAATCTGAACCCAAAGGACATAGTTCTTACAAATTTGAAACCACACTATTTATAGATTCTTCAGTTATACAGTATTATTGTGCAAAATAGCATAGTCTTGTTGATAAGAAGACTTTCTACGAATATGTATTATAAATCTTTATGTGCTAATTGTGACTCCTCTCTTTGTTTAGGGTAATATTTCATAAAAATTAAATGCATGCAGAGCAAACTATAGTCTCAAAGTCCATGATGTTTAGACCCTTATTCCCTCTATAATCTTATTTAAAACTCATCCATTCAAATGTTATATATACATGTCCATTCAAACTTAGCTATAAAATGCATTTAATTGTAGCATAATGTTATTCCTGAGAAAAAGATTTAAATTTAAAGAGAGTTTTTTGTAAAGAATTATTATATAATTATTGATAAGGACTCTACTTGGCCATCACAATCAACATTTGTGTTTTTGTTTCAAAATAAAGTACATTTTGTGCAAGAATCTCTATGCATATTAGTTCTTATTTTCAATATGCAAAATTGTAAAGACCACATTACTGGAATTCTCTTAAAAAGAAGTCTAAGAAACTGTAAAGACCACTTCCCATGCAAATTAAATAAGATACAAAGTAAAAAATGAAAATTCAAAATACACTTTCAAATATCATACTCTATATGGACCAAATTTAGAATTGATATGTCTCAATTCAAGGTGGTGTGTGTGGGTATATCCACTATCAATTTGTGAATCCATGCTCTTGCTTGCCTTTTATAATGCCTCCGTGCAAGTGATAGTGGAAAATTTCATTTAGAGGTGTTTGTATATTTTCCTCCTCTTTCTTATACATTCAGTGGCAATCAGTGATAGTTCACTATCTCTAAAATCACCTACATACATCATAGCACAACATACAAACAGTTATCCAATGCTATGTAATTCTGAAACAAATGACTTTAAGGAGGTACTCTACATCGTAATAATGGCTGACTTCCTTTTCAAACATGGATGAAAATATAAATATCAGCAATACATGTCCATTCATTAAAAAAATTAATGTCTAGCTGAGTAGCTCAGTGGGTTAGCACGTTGACTGCTGAACTGCAGATCGTGGGTTCGAGTCTAGCAAGGGTTTTGAATTTTTTTCAGATTGCTTTCTATAAAACTGCATTTTTTTAACTAAAAAGAGTAAATTTGAAAGTTTTTAATTTCAAAATATTGTTGTACATATCCTCCACTTTTCATCCATATCCAATTTCTCTGGTGTAGCATACATCCTTAAATATCAGAGACAAATTATGTGAAGCATTCACCACTGAACCTATCCTGATCATGATCTCTTTTATGAAATAAAACAAGATTCAGTCTTTCTTTAAAGCTTTAAAAATTTGAGTTTTCTGAAAACCTGATAGGCTTTCAATAGTCTTTGTAGTAAACCTCTGAATCCCATCTCTGCTGATTTCATGATTTGAACAAACTTATATTTATGACATGAAAATGCTTACATATTATTGCTTTGACAAACTGTTGCCTTGTTAATTCTTGAATTTGAATCATATTCTATCTACACTGTCTATATGAGGAAGCTATGATCAAATATCTTGTCTTGTCATTTCCAATCAGTGGCTCCTGAAAAAATATCTCTATAACCCCTTTTTTCACAATGTGCTAAAAGAAGTGTGAAAGTGGGTTAAACAAAAATCTTGATTACTCAAGATGACATTTGTAACAGGCAGAGAGAAAATGCAATGCACTTGACCTGATTTTGAATCTATGATACCAGATGAATCTCCCTTCATGTGGTCTACAAACTGATCCATCTTGTTTCTGACTGTCTAACCACTACACACATCACCTTCAACTGGTCTGGCCACTACACTGTTTTAGTCTGACTGTTACACACCTTACCTTAAACTGGTCTGGTTGCAGCATATATTAATTACCTTGAACTGGTCCGAGTGCTACATATGTACATCAATTTGTACTGTTCAGAGTGCTACATGTAACTAAATCACCCTGAACTGCATGGTCTGGCCCCTACATAGACCCTGAACTGGTCTAAGCACTACACATACATGATCACCTTGAAATGATCCGAGTGCTACACACATACATCACCACATTCTTAAGATAAGGTCTCAGAGTTCCCTACCTTTGCACTGTTTTGAACATGCTGATGGATTCTTTTTCAATCTTTTTTCATGTGTAATGTCTCTTCCTCAAGTCCTAAAAGGTTTTGAAATGCAATTGATAATTAAATCTACAAAAATCATTCTCCAGAGTTTAATTCAGTATCAATTTCACTTTCAGTAAAAGAGTAGATTATTTGAACTTAGTAATATTCATTATATATTGTTCCATTTCAAGGAAATTTAATAAAAATAGATTCTATTTAGGTAAAGTGATCGGAGTCGGACACCCTTCTCTTTCCTTTTTGTATGCAGATTTTCTTTGACTGTTTCTTCTCTGGTGTTTGGTGTTGCTCGAAAGAGCTCGAGATTCTTTACGATTTTCTTGCTCTAATCACTTCGGTATTACTATTTGCATTCACTGATTCAGATACGACAATCCTTTACCCTATTTAAGTATTGTAAATATTAAAGATTTCCTTTTCGGCATCAACGGAGGGCATGTCAGACTCTTTCCAATTCGAATCATAAAAATATAAATCGAGTCATTGTTTTATGTATGTCCCTTCATGTAGAAATGCAAAACAGCGAAAAAAATGCGGAAACAAGTCGACCTCCTACTTTCACTTTCATATTTGTTTTATTTAGAATCATAGTATATAGGGTTTAAATTTAGGTCTATTATGGAAAGCCATAATCTATATTACCGTTTAGTCTTTCCAAATACTGTTACTGTTGCAAACAATCTTACAATGACTTTCTTACCTCATAAACCCATAAAATGACTAAGGAGGACAATTTACAAGATTCCTGATCTTGGTTCCAGAAACGCTTGAAATTTTACGATCTGCTGACTGTGAGAAATGCAATGTCGAATGTTGTAGATCTAGGCCTATGATGTGCATGAAAAAAAATGTTCGATATACTGTCTCTCCCTTTATATTTTGATACTGCAAGCATTTACAGGTTTGATACCCCCCTCCCATAAATAATAAACAAAAACAAAAAAAAATACTGGCAACCTACCCACTTGGTAGAGCCGTACTAGAGCGTCATAAACACTAATGAAGTTCCCCCAACTTCCCTAATTTTGTAAATTTCAGAAGCCAGGTCGTACTTTTATACCCACGGTCCTGTGAAGGACCAATTTAGAGAGGAGCTCGACCGTGCGTCAAGACAACGGGAGCTCCAATAGTCAGAATGTGTGCGTAATAGGGACACGAAACTGGACAGATCAGCCGAATTTCCAGCGATCAATGCTCAGAGGTGTCACCAGGACACACGCTCCGAAAATAGGAAGCTTTAACAACTATATATATAGGACTTTACTTTTTTCTTTACTTTTTCTGTTTTTAAAAATTTGCATGCTGATTTATGTAACTTCAGAATTTTGACTAAAGTGAGAAACACTGAGTTGGTTTTACTCAATAAAATAAAAATTATATTATGCTTCAGGTTGTGGGTTAACGTTACTTATAATTCAGAGTTTGTAGGTAATTTATCTCGTGTAGAAATCTGTGAAATATAATTCTTTATCATAGTATAAACAAGACCGAGTTATCTTTCTTGTCTTCAAGTACATTATACTTGTAGGCTCACAGTCAACGGCTTTTCAGCATTGCTAAGTTTTTTCAA
Organism: Ostrea edulis; assembly: GCF_947568905.1. Taxonomy (NCBI): domain Eukaryota; kingdom Metazoa; phylum Mollusca; class Bivalvia; order Ostreida; family Ostreidae; genus Ostrea; species Ostrea edulis. The sequence goes on along the minus strand of NC_079167.1, from coordinate 13,357,655 downwards.
AATATGCAAGATACTGGAATCTGCAGTGATCTGTTGGACCGTATTACACGCCGATAAGAATACATACATGTAATAAAGTGTTGTTCATTTGTAGAACATTTGCTATTATTACTTTTAGTATCAATTTGTTCACATGTATATTTTCATGGTTAGCTGTCAAATACTGTATTAAACTTAGATTCTTTGATCCGCTCACGTAGGCTATATCTCCACACTTTGTGTAGCGATATAAGTGAGCGGATCAAAGGATCTAATTTTAATTAGATTGTGTATTATAATTATAGTTATGAAGAAAGTGCTTTTGCATGGAAGATTGTATGCATGTATGTGATTTTGTGCGTGATATCATGTGTGTATATGTTATTGTAAATGTCTGAAAATAAAGTTCATCACTGAACCCGCATGAACATTATTTCTCGGATATAGTTTAGCTGCTTTGAGTCCACTGTTTTTGGTATATGATGGGTAATCCTAATAGTTAACAACTTACGTGGATTGACTGATTGATTTTATTGTTTAACGTCCCTCTCAGAATATTTCAATCATACGGAGACGTCACCATTGCTGGTGAAGGACTGCGAATTTCAGGCCTATGCTCGGCGCTTACAGCCTTTGAGCATTCTGCAAGGAGGGGTCTTAAATATCGTGCCACACCTACTGTGACGTGGGGCCTCGGTTTTTGCGGTCTTATCAGAAGGACCGCGCCATTTAGTCGCCTCTTACAACAAGCAAGGAATATCGAGGACCTATTGTAACCCGGATCCCCACGGGATTAGTTAACGTGAAATATATGAAAAGGGTAGGAGTAATAACTAGTATTATAGCGGCACATCCCTACAAATGCATGTATTGCGAAGTTATCCCAGACACTAGTACCCCTGCCTAGTGGCGGATAAAGAGGGGATTGCAACCCCTTTATTACCAGAAAGTTTCCATATGCTATGTTATTTTTGGGAGGATAGGGGCATTCCTCGGATGATTCCGCTACGTTTCACACAGTCAGTGTGCGAGGTACAAGCCACGCGAAGAGCTCCGAGGGGGAGGGAGTGAACCCCATTTTGTGCAGGAAAAGAATCATATATATACATGTATGGTTTCGCAAGTCCCTATTAAAATAAATTTGGACTCGCACCTGCTCCGACTTCTAGTTTACCCGGTGGACAGTAGACATTTGCAATCATGCAGATATTAACCCCCACCCCCCAAAAAAATCACCACAAGACAGTTATTTCTTCAGTGAAGCGCATAAGGCCACGACACACTCTCTCCAAACCATGAAACCACTCTGTCTATTACTACTGTCTTGACCTTATTCCAGCTTCTCCATCCTGCACTCCTTTTTTCTGCTTCTGCTGCCCTTCTCCGGGTTGATTTTGGTCTTTCTCGTGTCCCTTTTCCTTCTGGTGTTCACCCTATAGCTTTCTGACGGTCAATGTCACCTTCCCTCCGTAGTATGTGCCATATTCAGTTCCCAGTTCCATCATCTTCTCAGCTCATCGCTTATTTATACATTCGAATCTGCCCTGTCTGCCACTCCCTGTTTGTCACTAAGCCCCCCTCCCCCCAATGAACCACTAAACAGCTATTGTCCTCCGCCGCTACGCGGTGTCCGTCCGTCCGTCACACTTGACTTTGTGGACGCAACTCCTCGAAAACAGCTCAACGGATTTTGTTCAAATGATGTAGGGTTAGTCACCATACACCATATACAACGATCATGTAGTTGATCATATTGCGCCGCCATATTGATTTGACAAATTTTACAGGAGTTATGGGACTTTGTTGAACTTGTACATGCTACACTATAGGAACACTTCGTGGACGCAACTCCCCGGACACGGCTGTATGGATTTTGTTAAAATTTTGCAGGATTGTTGGTAACCATATGTAGTTAGGTAGCCAGTCAATTCGAATCCCGGTTTATTTCCATACTTGCACAATAACGTCTAGATGTGAACTAATATCCCCGCAAATATTTTAGCTAAATATTTTAAATAATATAACATCCCAGTTCCATTAGATGATGATTATTCAAATAGCTAAACTCACGGTAATGCGGCTTTCATTAGACTGGTCCGGTCTCCATCCCTGCCACACGGGTGTTGAGGACCATAATGGGCTTTTGTGGCGTTTTCGTTTATCAAGAGCTTATTTTACCTTTAGAAAAACTATATTTTTTAATTTCTATAAATTATTCGAGTTCATAATAAATGAAGAACGAATACATAACTTATAACGAATTTTATGAATAGATACCAACAACAATAGGGCTCGAATTGACCATCATACCATCGTACCTAACATACCTACGTCAACAAACGAAATCATTTAAAGCTGGGAGTTTTTGGGTCGTATGGGGCTTTAATGAATATTTGAAGGTATGTTTGGACAAAAGTAGAGTAAGAAAATATGTTAGGAATTTTTTTATGAGACAGCAACACAAGAATACAACGATATCAGGCCTCAACCTTGCGCAGCTTTTTGTGTGCCGTAAATCGAAGGTTTTTATAAGGGGTGAATCTGTAGCTCTCTGTTCCATTACAATATTTGTTCCAGAGAGCTACAGTTCTGCAGCTACAAAATTGCAATACATTAAGTGTGTTAAATAAGTTTATATCGATGATGAGTTTTTGTTTATGTATTGATTTATTCATAGGTAATGGAAGTTAATGTAAACTTAATTTTTTTTTTTAAAAATTGTGAGAACGAAATTTAAATTCGTGGGAACGAATTCTATTTCGTGAGAACGAATTTGTAGTAAAAAGTCTCTTCCACCTGTCCTAAACCAGCCATAGTATAAACCGTGCAGTCACCGTAGGTATCCGATTATGACGATTATCAATATGCAAGGTGAAGATAACGAACAGTGATCAATCTCATAACTCCTACAAGCAATACAAAATAGATAGTTGGGCAAACACGGACCCCTGGACACACCAGAGGTGGGATCAGGTGCCTAGGAGGAGTAAGCATCCCCTGTTGACCGGTCGCACCCGCCGTGAGCCCCATATCCTGATCAGGTAAACGGAGTTATCCTCAGTCAAATCAGTGTGCCAGGAACGGCTTAACAATCGGTATGAAACACGTCAGACAGCATTTGACCCAATGCGAGGTTGTATTGACGAACTAGATCGTTATAACGACCATAGAATTTGCGAAATGCTGACTTCAATCGAGACTGTTGAAATCCCTGTACCATCAACTTGTTTGTCAGTAGCTTACCTCGATTTAAAAACTGACTATACCAAAAACTAGCTCTTGCATATCGAATCAGTTGAGATATATAAACACCATATGTAAGAACGGCTTAACAATCGGTATGTGACGTACCATTGGAATATATATATATATAAAGAGAGAGAAAAAAGTAGCAGAGTCCCACTTGTGACTACCTTCCATCCCGTCTTGAAGAGTCTCAACGCCATCTTGCGTAGACACCTGCCAGTTCTTTACAACAACGAACGAATGGCAACAGTATTCAAAGAGCCACCAATGGCTGCCTTCAGACGGCCTCGAAATCTCAAGGAGATGGTAGTGAGAGCAAGACTGGACAACCCACTGCCACACGGGGGCTTTAGAACTTGTTATGACAAAAGGTGCCTTCTGTGCAAGCATAGCGAGGATACTGACACTTTCAGAAGCCCTGTTACTGGACGTAACTACAAAATCTTTGGAAACACGTCCTGCCACACAAACAACTGCATATACCTCATAAGCTGCAAAGCATGCCAGAATCAATACGTTGGCGAAACAGGAGATCTCCGCAAACGTATTAATAACCACCGGTCGACCATCAAAACCAAAAGAATCACTGAGCCTGTTGGAGAACATTTCAACCTACATGGCCACAAATGGGAAGACATGATTGTCGTGGTTATTGATCACAACCAAACCTGGAGCTCCACAGATAGAAAGAAAAAAGAAAAATTCTGGATGTACAGACTAAAGTCATTCCGTCCTAATGGCATGAACAAAATGATTGACTTTGCCAGAATGAACATTGGCTAAACCTATTCCTGATATAGCAATGTTATTCTCCCTCTGATAAACGACAACGGTTTATTTCTCATAACTTTATTTCTCTTAAAATATCTGCGTACCGCCTCATATTACCAACGATACATCGCCTTGCTTCACCAACTGGATGCATAGCAGTACCAGCACTGCCAACTGCCAACGTCGTTGACACTCATTATCAACAAGTTCCATTTTTAGTTTTTTACAAGTAACCAATAGCTTAGACATTAAGCCAATTTCATTTTCTATTATCTGAAATTTAGATTTTCAATAGTTTGATCTAGGGGAGAATACCACGATGTTTTGATCAGCCAAGTTAGTTCGTCCATTAATTAATTTCACACTTCACCGACTGATACCACGGTGACCAGACACCCTGATTGTTATTCTTTTTTGAGTTAATAACAAAGCCTGCAATATGTAATCCGCTGGAAAAGTGTTTAGCTAGTTTTGTAGTGTAGCTTTAGTGCTTATTGTTAATTATATTTGTGTTTTCTCCATAATGTAATCCTTTCACGTCCTGACGAAGGAACAGGTTGTCCCGAAAATTTGACAATTCCAATTGTTCATGTCGTTGGTCATTCTAGTGCTTTATATATATATATATATATATATATATATATATATATATATAGTTTCGGGTGGTAGATAGTCAACACAGAGGTTAATTGGGTAGCAGCATCGTATGTATAAAATTTTTTTTTTTAAAAATTAAAGATGGCACGCGGGAAGTTTTGTGTTGCGGGGTCATGAGTTCAAAAGAACTGAATACCAATGGGATTATCTTGAAATATGACCTGCTGATGGTGGTGTCACTTAGCACACTTAGTATAAAACAAAACTAACGAGAAACAAGGAAACAATCTGGTAACAACATGTTCAAATTCTTTCCGATTTTCTAAGGAAACAAGAGTGATTTCTCCTAATATAAATATAATATACAAGCAATTGTGAGCATGTTCGTTGCGATATAATGAGTGCATGCAAATAATAATGATAATGAATCAAATAATGAAAATAAAAATGCTTTTGGGAACAGTCATTATTGAGATACGACATACTTATGTTACTTCATAATAAATAATAATTTTGATCTTTGTCTTTCTGACACAGAGGAGATATCCAGCACGCCGCTAATATCATATTCGTGTTGAGGATTTCTAATTCACTAGATACACGCGGTAAATACTCTTGATTACACATTATGCTGATTTTACTTTTCTTTCTTTTTTAAAAAAATCAAATTAGATTTTTTATTTATTACAATTTCTTGTTCTGCGGATCACCGATCCCTGGTACATTTCATGTATTATGTATGGTACAATTTATTTTGTTTTGGCTTGTGGTATATAGGCTACATAACCAGTGTGTCAAATCGTCTTGCAATGGATTTTATTTTATTCCCCACGCTTGAATTCGGAGATATATTGTTTTACCCCTGTCTGTTTGTCCCACATAGGAAGTATCGTTTGCCCGGTTTTCTAGAATTCAGTATTTTTAAAAAAATTCCACAAATTATAGGATGTCCAACTTCGTCTGTTTTGGAGAAATTGTGCAGATAGGATCTTGTATCCGACCCACAGGTGCTTGAGGACAGGAACAGCACCTACCTACCTACTTACCCCCTCTCCCCGAGAATGTTAACCCCAGGCCTCTTGTGACTTTTTTTGGTCAATCACTCCTTTATGATATATGTCTGGTCCATACTATGCCGCAATTCCGAAAAGTAAACTACCATTTCATTTAAAAAAGACCAAACCCAACTCAATATTAATAGTCACAAGAGGCCCGGGGGTTAACATTCTAGGAGGTTTAGTTGCTCTTTCCTATCCTCAAGCACCTGTGGTAGGGTGCAAGCTGAAGAACGATAGCTATATGTTATACAGAGAGGTGCATCCATCCATGTAAAAACCTCCGATCTACGGTGCAGCATTTCCGGTTCACGATTCAGTTGTTATCACCACAAATTAACAAATTTTCAAGTAGTTGTAAACATTTATAATTATCTGGAAATATATTCGAATAATTAGAAATATCTGCAGTGGAAGTCAATATACACATACGAGTATCTTCAATTCCAATAAGCATGACAAGGGGGCCTAGCAATTTTCACGTCGAAATCTGTAGAACATCATATCTTCCAGAATGAGGTTGGGCACATTATCAGGAATTTGATTTTCTTGACATTTTAGTTTTGGGGTATTCTAGTATCTGTTTCTATCACAGAATAAAGCTATCTAATGCATATATTTTAGATTTTGTATTATAATTACATACATATGTCCAACATAAGCAAGCAAAATTTGAGGTGGCAATGACACTGAGATTCAATCAGTGTTACCCTTTTAACATATCATTTTTGAAAATAGATAATGGAAACGGGGAGTGCGCCATGATAAGGAAGCTACACTCCAGAAAAAAACCCAAAGGCCACCCAAGAGGCAGCTGCACTTTGCCCTTAAAAGAATGTAAACTCCTGTAAAGAAGGATGCTAAAATAAACTTTGAAATACGTCTATATGTAAATAAAGATTCAAATAGAATAAGATCACTTTGATAAAAGTGTAAATCCTAATTACCATTGAGTAAGAAATGCAGTCTTAGTAATGCTTTGAAAATTGTCAATGGTTAGAATTATGATACAGGGAAAATGAAAGTGCAATATTTGCTGCATACATGTACCAGCCTGACTCATTTACACCAATACGTGTTCGTACGGCATGCATGGATAGAGTTAGACAATACATACATGTTAATGTAAACCCTTTGAGCACCTAAGACCCTTTGAGTTCTGTATTGACCAGAGATAGCACAGTTACAATTCTTGTCAAACGTATTTACAACTGTAGTATCCTGTAATCCTAATAAAACAATCTGTACAAACAGAAAGCTTTTCTCCAAACTCTTAGAATATACCAGATTCATGGTATAAACCTTGCATACAAGGAGTCCTATGAATGCTTTAAAAAGTTGTCACATTTGAAAACTTCATCTTTCTCAAGAGAAACTGAGAATTTGTTGATGTGCATAGTTAAGAATTATTTTCCATTATGATTCACATGGATTGTTGTTCATTTTCACGACGCATCCAATTTCTCCTTGTACAGAAGTCTTATATATATATATATATATATATATATATATATATATATATATAGTTATAGTTATTATAGGAGACAAAAGTCTCAGATATAGAACTTTATAGGACATGCATGATAAATTTTTATGAGAAATATAGGATTTTCACCCAGAGTTAGTTTGGTTGAAATTGGACCAGTGGTTCTGGAGAAGTCGAAAATGTGAAAAGTTTACAGACAGACAATCGGACGACGGTCAACTGGTGATCAGAAAAGCTCACTTGAGCTTTCAGCTTAGGTGAGCTAATAAAATCTGGCAGTATATAGCATAGCATAGCATAGCATAGTATATAGCATAGTAACAGGGGATGCTTACTCCTCCTAGGCACCTGATCCCACCTCTGGTGTGTCCAGGGGTCTGTGTTTGCCCAACTATCTATTTTGTATTGCTTGTAGGATTTATGAGATTGATCACTGTTCGTTATCTTCACCTTGCATTTAACCATTGAGTTTGTATCTCTGCTGGTGGACAGTCTGTCCCCGAGGATACTTGTCGCTCGATATATGTTCCTTCATGAATATACACAATAACGAAACAATACTGGCTGACACGTCGCCCAGTATAAAAAGGTGTCACTCTGTGGAGTCTATAACGGACACAGGCTCCTACAGATCGGTTGGTGTCCCTCGGATTATCCTTCGAGATATCAAAGATTTGTCGTATGTACAATCGTCAGATTGTCAGCTTTGGTACAGAAACCAACATTCTTATACCCAAATTAAAGACTGTTATGTTCCTTTAAGAGATATATTTGATAATTCCTTTTCAGACCTCATGTGTTCAACCTCAAAATGTTCTGCAAAAAATTGCAAAACTTGTGATATACGGATCACAAAAAAATCATTTAGTAGTAATCTAACTGGACGTAGTTTCTGTACCAAAACGTTTGATAATCTGACTTGTAAATCTTCTAGCGTTGTCTACGCCATTGAGTGTAACCTGTGTGGCTTAATTTATGTGGGAGAAACCAAGGGTTCACTTAATAAAAGAATATCGGGGCACAGATTTCAAATTAATAATGGTGGTAACCAACTTCTTTACAAGCATTTTAATGCACCGGACCACTCCATCTTGTCCATGAGGGTAAGGATTTTAGAAAAAAATTACCATCACACAAACAATCCTACATTAAGCACCCCTTTTCGTAGACAACGAGAAGATCACTGGATCAGGACCCTAGGCACTGCATTTCCATATGGATGCAATGATAATGTATATGATGTGGGAAATTTGACTAGTCCACAAGGAAATAACGTTAATGTGATGGGACTCTTTCCCAATACCCAAAGACGAAAACGCAGTCACGGACATCGTTCATATGCAAGGTGAAGATAACGAACAGTGATCAATCTCATAACTCCTACAAGCAATACAAAATAGATAGTTGGGCAAACACGGACCCCTGGACACACCAGAGGTGGGATCAGGTGCCTAGGAGGAGTAAACATCCCCTGTTGACCGGTCACACCCGCCGTGAGCCCCATATCCTGATCAGGTAAACGGAGTTATCCGCAGTCAAATCAGTGTGCCAAGAACGGCTTAACAATCGGTATGAAACACGTCATACAGCATTTGACCCAAAAGACCAAGTATAAATGATGTCACGTTTGATTCACTTTTGCCTCACGTCAACAGACAATTGGGTCCACATCATATTCGTACAAAACTACTCTATTCCATTGAGGGTTTTACATACGTTATTTGAAGAAGCTATGGCTAGTCTATACTTGGATTTTTCAACACCTGAATATAGACTGAACTCTATGATTATGGATGTTGCCTACCACAGGCTCTATAAACCAGCACGGGCCATGGATGATATTCCTTCCAAATCATGCCGTCAGTTCCTTAAGCTCAAATTTACAAACAAAGGAATAGATACCGTCAACATAAGCAACATTCTTCGTCATAAAAGGGTTCAGTCGTGTATTCCAACTTATTTCAAGTTCAAGTCTACACCCTGTATTTCCTACAGCTATACTTCTACTATTGCATCCAAACTTTTTAATTATAAACAAACTTTGCAGTGCTTAGATATAGACCATGTTATACGTAATCCACCAACATGTTCTTGTTCTTCGTCTTCTTTCAACTACAGTCCAGCTGGACATGACATTACTGGTGATGTTGATATAGTTGAAAATGAGGACCTCAAATCACTTATTCTTAAAGGTCCTAAATACAGAGAACCTCGGTCTTTTAATTGGCGACAGAACTTCATCTCTATTATGAGTTCTGTCGAAGATTATGCCAGACGATGGGTTAAATATGAAAAAGAAGAACTTGATACATTGTCAGAATGGGTTAAAAGCATAAGAGGGATATTAAAATCTCGCATTAGACACATGAAAACAAAAGTACGTACCATCTATCCTTCTGTGTTTAGTAAACCAGAAGTGATAAAAGAATTAGATAGGTTACATGAGGAATATGTTTTGGTTCCAGCTGACAAAGCTAGTAACAACATTGTCTTTGTTTGTAAGTCTCATTATTACAATTGTATTTTAAACGAACTTGGCATTAATTCCACTTTTGGTAATCATACTTATACTCCAACTGCCCTTTCAAAAGACGAAATTCTTCAAAACCATGCTTCAGTTTTAGACACATTTAATATTTCAGTCAATGGGTCGAATGAATATGAGTTACCGTACCTATACTGGATTCCTAAACTACATAAAACCCTTACAAACAAAAATAAAATTCCTGGATCCAGTAAATGCTCTACCAAGCCCCTATCTTTGCTCCTCACGAAAATGTTAACAGCTGTGAAGGAGAAACTTCAAACTTACTGTGCGACTACATATGCCAGAAGTGGTGTTAATCAAATGTGGATTCTAAAAAATTCTAAAGAACTTTTAGTAAACTTGAAATCACAGAATTTTCCCCAAATCAATAGCATTAAAACCTATGACTTTTCAACACTATACACGACCATTCCTCACGATAAATTAAAAACTAGACTTTTTGACATCATAGACAGTTGCTTCTTCAACAAAAACGGAAAACGGAAATATTCATATCTAGTGATCAGTCATTCAAAAACTTACTTTGTTAAACACCACTCTGATTCCACGCACAAGTACTCTGAAGTTGAAATAAAAAATATGCTAGAGTTCCTCATTGACAATATCTTCGTGGTCTTTGGTGATCAGGTCTTCCAACAGTCTGTTTGGATTCCCATGGGCACGAATTGTGCTCCTTTGTTAGCTGACCTGTTTTTATATTCATATGAAGCAGAATTTATTCAAAAACTTCTACGTGAGAAGAAAAAATCTCTCGCTGTGACCTTCAATTCGACTTTTAGATATATCGATGACGTTTTGTCTATTAACAATGATAGCTTTCATTCATATGTCAATTTGATATATTCCTGTGAGCTCGAAATAAAGGACACCACAGAGTCGTCCACTTCTGCTTCATACTTAGATATTTTATTGAAAGTAGACATTAACGGCAAACTGACAACTCAACTGTATGACAAACGGGATGATTTTAGCTTCTCCATCGTCAACTTCCCACATTTATGTAGCAATATTCCATTATCACCTGCATATGGTGTTTATATATCTCAACTGATTGGATATGCAAGAGCTTGTTCTGGGTATAGTCAGTTTTTAAATCGAGGTAAGCTACTGACAAACAAGTTGATGGTACAGGGATTTCAACAGTCTCGATTGAAGTCAGCATTTCGCAAATTCTATGGTCGTTATAACGATCTAGTTCGTCAATACAACCTCGCATTGGGTCAAATGCTGTCTGACGTGTTTCATACCGATTGTTAAGCCGTTCTTGGCACACTGATTTGACTGAGGATAACTCCGTTTACCTGATCAGGATATGGGGCTCACGGCGGGTGCGACCGGTCAACAGGGGATGCTTACTCCTCCTAGGCACCTGATCCCACCTCTGGTGTGTCCAGGGGTCCGTGTTTGCCCAACTATCTATTTTGTATTGCATGTAGGAGTTATGAGATTGATCACTGTTCGTTATCTTCACCTTGCATAGTATTATGTGTACAGTAAACCACTGTTATAGCGAACACGCTTATTATGAATTCACGAAGAGATTTTCATTCCCTGCAGTTTTAAAACATCACGATCTTATTGGATATAATCTTGATCTTATTGGATAAAACAAATCAAAATTGTTCGTCCTCAGCATTTTCCTATTTAAGCGTGATTTACTGTATAGGAAGGTAATATATCTATTTCGACACGCCACTCTGTAAACACAGGACCATTTAGGTGTAAGATGATGTGTTGAATTTCGAGCAGTAAAACAGGATGTCCTTAAAAAAGGTCTTTCTTATTGCGTATTTAAAGGGACATGTACACATGTGTAGTCGCCTCTTACGATAAGCAAGGAGTACTGAGGACCTATTCTAACCCAGATTAAGTGAATGAATTAGACTCCATAACAATAATGGGTTTTTATTTAGAACACTTGAATAATTAATTTACTTTTCACAAACCCTAAAGAACATTTTAAAAAATTCTCTTGACAATTGTTTATGAAATGTTGCTGATTGCTGATTGCGATAAACATGTACTCGTGCATACGCAAGTTAACTGTACGTCTCCCTCCTCTTGGGTATGGACACGTGCTACCCTGATATGTTCCAATCTATGAATAAAGGTAGCGTCATCAAACTCCGGTGGAATCGAAACATCGATCGGTCTTTTCCGTCGACTTGATGGAAAACGCCGAGTGATGTTCCGATTGACTTCGGTGAAACGTACATGCGCAAGTTGACTTTTCCCCTTAGCATCCGGTTTAACCTGGCTCATATATTTCCCCTGAGGTCCTTGCAAAAATAATTGTGTTATTTAGCATTCCAATTATACAAACTAATATATGGGGGACAAAACCACCCAAGCTCGTTATTACCAACTGTTACCACTTTGATCTGGCCACGCACACTTCCGCGACATCAAAATTTCGGATGGCTGCATGCTCAAATATGAAGTACCATATTTTTAAAAAAAATAATTTTCCTTGCATCTACTCAGACTTGAAAAGAATACATTCAATAAAGTTCTACGGCATTGTAATGAGAATCAATCATGCACAAGTATACTGTGAATACGTGACATTTTATACATGAAAATAACTGATCATGTTAAAAGTTACTAAATATATTTTACATCAATCAACAGTATAAAAACAGAACTCACATTTTTGCAACTATTCCAGAATAATTCTCACTTTTGATTTGAACAATTAAGCTGATATTAACTCACGATCGAATATACATAGCATTTCAATAAACTATATGCATGAATGGCACTAAATATACGTACATGTATGTAAAAATTGTTTAAAAAAAAAAGAATAATTTTTATTTTAAATCCAAGTGCTTTTATGAACTTCTAAACAAAAATTCCTCTGTGACAACGGGTAAAACAAGATGGAGTGAGTTCTTAGAAATAGATAATACTGAGTGGAAAACAATCCACAAAATACCTTTTATAATAACAAAAACAGTAAACTTCAATTATACTATGGCATGTCAAACGTTGCAATATTTGACCTTTTCCATTTGTATTGTATAAGTTTCCATTTGTATTGTATAATTTTCCATTTGTATTCTATATTTTCGATTTGCATTGTATAATTTTTCATTTGCATTCTGTAACTTCCATTTGCATTGCCAATTTTTTTTAAAATTTGTATTCTATATTTTATATTCATATTGTATAATTTACCATTTGTATTCTATATTTTCCATTTGTATCATATAATTTGTATCCGAGGGATTGTTTATTTTGATTTGTTACGAAGGATTTCATTCGTTTAGGTCCCACTTATATTTAGCCGTCACCCAATCGGAACTCCTCGAATGTCTCGCGCACTCGACATAGATCTATCAAACTTCCACCAGAGTTCGTTTGCTCACTATTCGTAGGCACTGTGACGTAATGAGGCCTCGACGGGGAGTTTGATAGATCTATGTTGAGTGCACGAGACATTCGAGGGGTTCCGATTGAGCCGTCACCAGCTGTAAGCCGGTGACGTACCACAAATAGACTTACTATACTCAGCGCACAGTGGTGTAGCAGTTGGGGTTCTTTAACGTGCCAACGCCAGTCGCAACACGGGGTGTCTGCTTTTAAGGTAACATCGGTGATTCTCATGCAGCCATGACACGAGTAGAACTCGAACATGCGACCTCACGGTTACGAACCAAAGGGTATATCACTGAACTACCGCGACCGGTTCCATGTAGGACTAGTTACATGTATGTAGCTAGCAATGACGAATCTTGCGCCGCGGGCGACCCCCCCCCCCCCTTCCCTTCACAAATATGATAATTTGTTTATTTTGTATAGGAATGTCGAAAAAAGCATGAATCATGTACCTTTTATTTTGTCAGAACGCACTTGTTTCAGGGGACTTCGCCCCTCCCCCCTCCCCTACCTATTAGGCTTTAAATTGCCTTGGACTCACTAGGTGTCTTAAGACAGTCCCCAGACATCCAGCAGTTTACTGCATCATTTCGTTCAGAATTATCTAGATCAGCCAGGGACTAGTTTCAATGTGCTGACCACAATAGGCGCATAAAAACAATTAATTGGGTTGGGGGGGGGGTCACGCCATTGCATTTAGCAAATATGGTACATTCCTGTGAAACGTGGCTCCTGAACTTGATCTCTTCAACATCACGCGCATTACCAAATTCGATAAACGATAACTTAAGATTAATCCAATGAATATATAGTTGTAACAAAAGAAACTCGATGTTAAACCCAAGGGTCCAAGTCCCCTGAATCTACTGAATTCTGACTAAATAAAATGTGCATGCTTTTCTGGACAGTTCTTTTAAAAAATAGATCATGGTTGGGGGGGGGGGGGGGGTCTGGATTCGCCATTGCTAGCTACGTATTTTTAAAAATAACTAGTCCTGCATGGACCTGGTTGCGGTAGCTCAGTGATATATCGCTTGGTTTGTGGGCGAGAGGTCGTGAGTTCGAGCCCCGCTCCTGTCTTTGCCGCATCAAACCTAATACATAAACATAGGTAATGATTGCTCCTTTGCCAAACTCTCGGCATTTAAAAGTGAGAATCACGGGTCTTTCCGATATGACCTTAAAACCAGATATCCTGTATTGCGGCAGGTGTTGGCACGTTAAAAAACCCTCATTGCTACGTGTACATCAGTAAACAATTCTCAAAGCAACGTTAACTAATGAAATCCATCGTAACAAATCAAAATAAACAATACCTGGGATACAATACAAATGAAAAATTATACAATACAAATGGAAAAAATAGAATACAAATGAAAAATTATACAATACAAATGGAAATTATGCAATACAAATGAAAATTTATGCAATGCAAATGAAAAATATAGAATGCAAATGGAAAATTATACAATACAAATGGAAAATTATACAATACAAATAGAAAATATAGAATACAAATGGAAAATATAGAATACAAATGGAAAATTATACAATACAAATGAAAAAGATCAAATATTGCAACGTTTGACATGCCATATTATTCCAATACAGAATACTTAATAAAAATTTTTTATTTAATATCAAGAACGTGAACTCAAAAATATGTAATTTTTGTCAGAATAAGGAGGAAACAACAGAACATATACTATGGGAATGTAATTATGTTCAATCATTTCTAGATAATTTCAAAGTTTATTTAGAACAGAAAACAAATTGTCAACTCTTCTTTACAAAAAAGTCTTTTATGATAGGCATCCCTTAGAAAAACAATGATATACAAAATATTCCCATCCGTTGGTTAAAGTATTATCAGGGGCGGATCCAGGAATTGCGGTTACGGGGGGCGCCACTTTATGAGGCAGTGGGTCCAGGGCGAAGCCCTCGTGGGGTCCAGGGGCGAAGCCCCCGGATGCTCATGGATTTTACAGATTTTATGGGGTTTGAAATATTTATCCTATTTAGTCACTTGTACTATTTTCTATCATTTTAATAAGGTGAAATTAAGAAAATGACCCAAATTTTAAGATTTTTTGGAAAAAATTAAGTTCTCCCAATAAAGTAATTCAAGGAATCAAAATATTTTGTCATTTATTTCTTCGGGAGTGGAAGAAATTATTGCTTCTTTTATCGTTTAGTACATTTTCCTAAACAAGATACCGCGATTTACCTTAAATTTGAAATTTTCGGCGCGCTCCCCCCTCTAAATCCGCCACTGATTATATTTAATCAGCAGCAAGATGAACAGAAATAACTAAACACTTCTGTAATTGTGTATCATATTATAAAGATATGCCATGAAATATATACAGAATGTTTGTTGAAAAATAATTAAAATAAAAAAAAATATAAAAAATATACATATGAATATATAGTCAGAACACAGCGACTGTTTGCTAGCATTCTCGAGTAACCATTCCTTGTACAGTCACGTATTGTTAACCTTGACCTTTACATGTATGATTGTAGATATTGGTAAAAGCTAATTCGGTATTACCGGATACAATATTGTTTGAATTGAACAAAAGTAGGAATTTTAATTCATATTACTCAAATTCTGACAGAGAAGAATATGCATGCACGTGTTCATGACTGTGCTAAAGTTTTATTTTTATTCTAAACCTGCAAAGAATGCCAACATTGGATAAATCAAAGAATAGCGTTTTTTAAGGATTGGTCTATGTAAGAATGATATAAAGATATGCGATTTATTTAAAGAAAACAAGTAACGAAGTAGATCCTTATTGATGAATAATTGCAAAAATAATAATAATGAAAAGCTTTTGATAAAAAAAATCTCTACATAGCGCGTTTACGTATATTGTAGTCCTTGTCATTTGGCCTGCTAATTTACTACATTACATCTGCTCTTTGGAATTATGACATATTTCTGCCCCATATATATGCAAAATGCTATCTTTAGATTATGCAAACGTGCAAGTGAATTATGTAAAAATTCAAGAATAATTAGGTCTATATGCGATATAGTAGATCGACTAACAAATTAATTACTTCATTTTTCCGAGAATGAAATAACGCGATTTATTTTTGACAACTTACGACTTGTTTTTGTCATCATAAAATATATCAATACACGACTCGTTTGTGTCAACTTGCAACTTGTTTATGCCATCATGCGAGTTAAGTATGTCAACATGCGATTTATTTGTTTAATTATTATAATTATAATACGGAAAAGTTTAAGTGCATGCCTTGTCTTGCTCTGTAAAAATCAACATGTCGATATCAAGAAGTCGATATGTCACTGATTTTAACGACTGAACTTTTTTTTTTTTTAGAGCGACCCCCCCCCCCCCCACAAAAAAAAAAAAAAAAAAAGATTGTCGTCCTGGTTATTACACGACTTTTAAAAAGATAATATTTGAAGTAAGTCGCCGAAATATGTCAATTTCATGCTCAAAATAAATATTTTTTGAGATATCTTCTCATTTAATCAACTAAACGACTTAAAATGAGATCTGTTTAGAATATTGCGTCTTGTTTCCTAGAAGGCGTAATCAAACTCGCTTTTAATCAAGTCAAGTAAAATTAACAACATAACGACTTATATATAGACATGTTGATGTTTAGTGAACAGAAATAGTATGAAAGGCGAAGATAACGAACAGTGATCGATCTCATAACTCCTATAAGCAATACAAAATAGAGAGTTGGGAAACACGGACCCCTGGATTGATTGATTGTATCTTCTTTATCGTCTCTCTCGGGAATTTTTCACTCATATGGAGACGTCACCAAGACCGGTGAAGGGCTTCAAATTTAGGCCTTTGCTCGGAGCTCGCGGCCATTCAGCAGTGAGGGTTCTTTAGTGTGCCACGCCTACTGTGACACTAAGAGTCGTCCACTTATGCTTCATACATATTTATTTTATTGAAAGTAGACATTAACGGCAAACTGACAACTCAACTGAATGACAAACGGGATGATGTTAGCTTCTCCATCGTCAACTTCCCATATTTATGCAGCAATATTCCATTGTCACCTGTATATGGTGTTAATATCTCTCAACTGATTCGATACGCAAGAGCTTGTTCTGCGTATGGTCAGTTTTTAATCGAGGCAAGCTACTGACAAAAAAATTGATGGTACAGGGGTTTCAACAGTCTCGATTGAAGTCAGCATTTCGCTAATTCAATGGTCGTTATAACGATCTAGTTCGTCAATACAACCTTACATTGGTTCAGATGCTGTTTGACGTGTTTCATACAAATTGTTAGGCCGTTCTTGGCACACTGATTTTGACTACGCATAACTCCGTTTACCTGATCAGGATACAGGGCTCACGGCGGGTGTGACCGGTCGACAGGGGATGTTTACTCCTCCTAGGCACCTGATCCCACCTCTGATGTGTCCAGGGGTCCGTGTTTGCCCAACTAACTATTTTGTATTGCTTATAGGAGTTATGAGATTAATTATTGTTCGTTATTTTCACCTTTCATAATGTTGTTACAAACTTTGTCAGATGGAACCAAAACATATTCCTCATGTAACCTATCTAATTTTTTTTAATCACTTCTCATTTACTAAACACAAAAGGATAGATGGTACGTATAATTCGAGAACGATTTCCTTAGGTTTTGTATGACTTGCCATTTAAATTTAATGTTACGCAACAAAGTCGCATGTCAATGTGAATAAGTTGCATTTTAACATAATGTCTCGCATTTTGATATTGACAAGTTACATATGTCAACATATAGATAAGTTGCATGTTATATTAATCTCACAATTTCGACATACCAGTAGCTTTATTGAAGTTGTATGTTTATCTCTGTCGCATGCCAGCATGAAGAAGTTGCATGTTAATTTTGTTTTATAGTCGTATATTTTTGGAAAAAAAATCTGGTGCAATATATAAAATTTATAAGGCTAGTAGATACTTCATTCATTATTTACTTGAGTGAGGCAACAAGAAAATACATGTGACACAAAATGATGTCACAGTAATTTACATTTATTCGAAAATGTATATTTTTCAGTAAATCTTTTAAATATTCGAAACCTGTGAATAAAAAAAGTCATTGACGTATAAATTGTATCTATTATTTTATTATAGAATATCAATGACAGAAACTTAATGGAAATTAATTGACATTAAATGCTATTTTACTATATATATTTGTATTTAAAAATACCCCAGTTCAATTACATTCACTGCTACATTCATATTAAGAGAGTTGTCTTCCTTATCAAGTTAAAATTGATTTTCTTTTAGCACGAGTCTCCAAATTGTGGATTAAATTATACTTTAAGGCTTGTTCTTCCCATCTGTATTTATTTGTTAAACATAAACATTACAATGCAACTTGCATGAATTTAAACTTAACAACAAAACTCTGTGCTTTTGTAAAACGTCGACTAAAATGAATTCATTTATAAAATCATAAACATCAGGGCCGGGTTTCACAAAACTATCTTAAGATCTGTCATAAGATAGATCGTAAGAGTGTCTTAAGATCTGACTTATGACGGTCATAAGATACGACAGAACCGTTTCACAAAACTATCTTAACTTCAAGAAATCTTAAGATAGATCTTGGGACGTTCTTATACTCGTTACATTGTGAAATACCGTGTTTCCTTTATAATCTTTTAACTGCATGGATGAATTTAAATGTTACATCATGTATAAATTGAAGTACATTGTACGGTATATAAAACTAGATATAGGAAATTGAAATATTACGATTTTAGGCATTTATAATTATAATTATTTGATATATTCATAAACTTTAATACATTGTACTTCTTTTTTAAATCATTTGAACTTACACTTTATTTTGTATTTCCAAAGTTACACTCGGTTTGTGTACTATTTGATTTCAGAAATTGTGATACAAAAATGAAAACATTGAATGGTATTTTTATAGAAACACTATATCAAAGTCTGATATATATATTTTTTTATTTTCTCTCCCATTTCTCTCCTCCGAAAATAAAACATTTGCTTAACTAATTTGAATATAAAAAAAAAAGACATTAGGATTGATGCATTTGTTACAAGTTGGCAACGCCGCATTTGTTTTATTCAACAAAAATAATATACTGAATACGAAAAGGTATTCAGTAAACAAGGGTATGGATGGGTAGGGAAAACCAGACACAGGTAATAACGAATGTCGCATTAATCGAACAAAACGCGTACGCGTGTTCGACTATACATGTACACTGGGCGCAAAGGCTTTCCTATATGAAAAAGCCATTAACTGAATGAAATGAAATAATACGAAAACTAACCAAAAACATAAAAACGTGAAAAAATAGATTCACCCAACACTGCTTTTGTGTCTACACACAATAAATGAACAGTATTCAAATACGTTTACGTGTGACCACATATATAGCGGCTACTAAGTCCGTGTGCATGCGCTCAGACAAATCGGTGTTAAAAGATTTAAGATGTCTATGAAACGATGTCCAAACTTTTCAGTTGCTGAAGTATTAGTATTGTTTGACGAGGTGGAGAAAAGAAAAGACATTTGTTTTTAACAAAACTACAGTTTCGATGTTATGAAGGAAATTTGGGGAGATGTCACTTCTAGAGTCAATGCTGTAAATCAGTGTCAAAAGATTTTATGAAACGATTCCCAAACTTTTCAGTTGCTGAAATATCAGTATTGTTTGACAAGGTGGAGAAAAAACAACATTTGTTTGTCAATTCAACAGATTATGTCCGGTTGGGGGAAGAAAAGAAGAAGTGGACATGCCAAAACAGCGAAAGTAGGAAAAAGTTAGCAATGGGATATTCTAAACGAATATTGAGTTCATCATAAAGATTGCATGTCACGGTATACGAAGCTTATCAATGATGTCCACATCCTCCATATAGTCTAATAGATTGTTTCTGTCCCTGAAACCACGCTCCCTCCGGATAACCTACCTATCTCTTAGCAAAGCATAGTTCAGTATAGACTTAAGACAAGTATCTGGATGTCTTCAGATTTCTAACAATCTTAAGATTATCTTAAGATATGACAGTTTTGTGAAACAGCTATGATGGATCTTATGACAAATTTTGGTCTTAAGACAGATCTTAGTCGTAAGACAGTTTTGTGAAACTGGCCCCAGATTTGTCTTGTATACGACTTTGTGAGTGTACTAGATGGATTCAGACTTGCACATTTTTGGATATCAAATAGACGTTCTGCTTATTGCTTTACATGTGTAATATCTTAAAGATATCAGTGCACTTTGACTTTTGGCACCCATCTGAATACCTGTTCACTACATCAATCTTTCATATAGTACTGACTTCACAGGTACATTGATTTGGGAAATGTGTCCGTTAAATATCAGCATGGCCATTGGCACATGACTCAATTTTCATGGGGGCAAAGTTTTGTTGCGTAGAAAATTTATTTATTCATGGAGTCTTTTATTTGTAATTGGGAAATGCCGTTCTTTATGGTACATGTATTCAAAATCTTGAAATTCTTTAAAAAGCCATTTTATAAATAAATAGAAGAAAAGGGTGAAGATAATGAACATTGATCAATGTCAAAGATCCTATGAAAATACAAACTGAGTACAAGTCAAACACATATACCTGCAGGACACACTGAAGGTGGGATCATGTGCGTAGGAGGAGTAAGCACCCTCTGTTGAACGGTTACAACCACCGTGAGCCCTCTATTTTGATAAGATAATTGTAGTAATTCGTAGTCAGAATCAGTATCTTTTTCGTCTTTATATGATATCCCTTATAGAATATTTTACATATATAGAGACGTTATCAGCTGTATATGAAGTACCTCAAATTTAGAGCTAAGCTCAGTGTTCATGGATGTAGCGGTGAGGTTTCTTTAACGTGCCAACACCTGTCGCGATACGAGACCTCTTTCTAAAGGTCATATTCTAAGGACCCATAATTCTCACTTCTAAATACCGAGCGTTCCGCAAAGGAGCAATAACTACCTAATTTTGAAGTGGTCATAGTACGAGGCTCGAGCTCATGACGTCCAGGCCAGGAAGCGAACCTTTTAACCACTGCACGAGCTACCGCGACCGATCAAAATCAGTATGTAAAGTACATGTATGTAAAGAACAGTCTAACAATACGCCAGATTGTAAATGTGAAAGGTGAAGACAACGAACAGTGATCAATCTCTTAACTCCTATAAAAAATACAAAATAAAGAGTAGGGTAACCACGGACCTCTGGACATACCAGAGGTGGGATCAGGTGCCTAGGAGGAGTAAGCATACCTTGTCGACCGGTCACAAGCCCTATGTCTTAGTCAGGTAAACTGAATTATTCGTAGTCAAAATCAGTGTGCCAAGAACGGCTTAACACAATCGGTATGAAACACGTCAGAGAGCATTTGACCCAATAATAGGTTGTATTGACAAACTAGATCGTTAGAACGACCACAGAATTTGCGAAATGCTGACTTTAAACGAGATTGTTGAAACCCCTGTAACATCAACTTGTTTGTCAGTAGCCTGCCTCGATTTCAAAACTGATTATACGCAGAACAAGTTTTTCTTTGTCTAATCAGTTGAGAGATGTAAACACCATATGCAGGTGATAATGGACTATTGCTACCAGAATATGGTAAGTTGACGACGGAGAAACTGAAATCACCTCTTTTGTCATAAAGTTGAGTTGTTAGTTTGCGGTTAATATCCATTTTCAATAAAATATCAAAGTACGAAACAGAAGTGGGGGACTCTGTGGCGTCTTTTATCTAGAGTTCACAGGGATATATCGAATAGACATATGAATGAAAATAATTATTGTTAAAAGATAAAACGTCATCGATATATCTAAAAGTCGAGTTGAACGCCACAGCAAGAGATTTTTTCTTCGCATGTCAAAGGTTTTGAATAAACTCTGCCTGCTTCATAAGAATATGAAAACAGGCCAGCTAACAAAGGAGGACAACTCGTGCCCATGGGAATTCCAACAGACTGTTGGAAGACCTGATCACCAAAGACTACGACGATATTGTCAATGAGGAACTTTAGCATTTTTGTTTTAAATTTCAACTTCAGAGTACTTGTGCATTGAATCAGAGTGGTGTTTAACAACGTAATTGTTTGGATGACTGATCACTAGATATGAATATTTCCCTTTTCTATTTTTGTTGAATAAGCAACTGTCTATGATGTCAAAAAGTCTAGTCTTTAATTCATTGTGAGGAATTATCGTGTAAAGTGTTCAAAAGTCATACGTTTTCATGTTGTTGATATGAGAAAAGCTTTGCGATTTCAAGTTTACGAAAAGTTTTTTTAGAATGTTTTAGAATCCACATTTGATTTACACCACTTCTGGTATATGTAGTGGCACAGTACATTTGAAGTTTCTCCCTCACAGCTGTTATTTTCGTGAGGAGCAAAGATAGGGACCTGGTAGAACATTTACTCGCTCCAGCAATGTCTCTTTCCTTGTAAGGGTTTTCAGGAATCCAGTATAGGTACGGTATAAGTACAGTAACACACATTCATGAAAGGTGAAGATAACGAACAGTGATCAATCTCATAACTCCTATAAACAATACAAACTAGATTGTTGGGCAAACACAGACCCCTGGACACACCAGAGGTGGGATCAGGTGCCTGGGAGGAGTAAGCATCCCCTGTTGACTGGGATATTAAATGCGTCTAAAACTGAAGCATGATTTTGAAGAATTTCATCTACGTACGATTACCAAATGTGGAATGAATACAGTTGTAATAATGAGTCTTACAAAGATAATGTTTTAACAAGCTTTGTCAGTTGGAACCAAGACATATTCCTCATGTAACCTATTTTTTTTCTTTGATCACTTTTTGTTTACTAAACACAGAAGGATAGACTCTTGCTTTGATGTGTCTAAAACAGGATTTTAATATTCTTCTTATACTTTTTAGCCTTTCTGACAAGGTATCAAGGTCTTTTTTTTTTTTCATATTTAGCCCATTGTATGACGTAATCTTCGATATAATTCAAAACTGAGAAGTTCTGTCGGCAATTGAAAGACTGACGTTCTCTGAATTTAGGACCTTTTAAAATAAGTGATTGGAAATTCAGGTTCTCATTTACAATTACTATATCAACATCACCAGTAATGACATGTCCAGCTGAACTATAGTTGAAAGAAGATGAAGAACAAGAACACGTAGGTGGATTAAGTATAAGATGATTTATATCAAGGCACTGCAAAGTTTGTCTAATATGTACAGGTAGGTGGGTTTACTATCACCGATCGTGATTGAATGTATAAAGAAGAGAAGGAAATCTTTATTGTTTGCAAGGAAAGATAATAAAAGGCACACAAGAGCGAGGAATAACGAATTGAGACATGTTGATTTTAAATTTGGTTCAAATAAAGTATATAATAGTTGAAAGTTTCTTTCAAATTTCCAAGTTTTTGCTTAGTATCTTATTTAATTTGATATTTAATTTGCATGATAATTGCTGTAGTCCTGTGAGTTCTCTGAGAAAGTGGAGCAAGCTACTTAAACATTTTGGATTCCTTTCTACGACAGTTCCGGTAACCTAGTATTTACGATCTTGTGTATTGACAAGAAACACCCAAGACGGTATTTGACCTGTTGATAGATTTTATTTGCAAATAAGATCATCATAACAACCATAGAATCTGCAAAATGCTGACTTCAAAAAAGACAAGTTGAAACCCCCTAACATCAGCTTATTTATCAGGAGCCTGCCTTTGTTAAAAAATTGTTCATACGCAAAACATGCTATCTCGTATCCACTTAGCTGGGAGATATAAACGCTATTTGTATATGTAGGTGACAACGGAATTATGACGATGGAGAAGCTGAGTCCTTCCTTTTGTCATGAAGTTGAGTTGTTCGTTTGCCGTTAACGTCTATGTTTAGTAAAGCATCCAAATATGAATGAGATGTGGAAGATTCTGTGAATTGTTTTTCAGAGTTTACTGGGATACGTGTATATCGAGTCGACATATGAATGGAAATGAATAAACGTAGTCGATGTATCTAAATATCGAGTTGAACGCAAAGCAAGGGATTTCTTCATCTCATGTAGAGGGTTTTTAGGTCACCTGAATAAACTCAGGTGATCTATTGCAATTGATCTGGGTCCGTCTTCGTCCGTCGTACGTAAACAATTGAAGATTTTCAACTTCTTCTTGATAACTACCATTCCAATTCTTTTCAAATTTCGTATGAAGCATTTTTGGGGCAAGGGAACATAGATTGTGAATTTCAGGATTCCTGCACCCCTGGGACCTTGGGGGCGGGGCAAAATCTGCCAAAAATTGCTAAATTTTCAAAAATCTTCTCCAAAAGCGCACACGTGTAAGAAAAACGAAATGCATAGTAATGTAAAGCAGGATGGTCTTTACCAAATTTGTAACTTTCATGATCCTCGGGGTAGATGTTTTGACCCCAGGACGGGGCAAAACTTGGTATATAGTATTTATGTGTAAAACACTTAAATGACATCTTTAGTGCTATTGATACTAAACTGAATCTAAATGGATATTTACCAAAATTTTAGATACGATAATCCCATGGGTAGGGGTTTTGGTATCAGGGTGGGGCCAAAATGGTCAGGTATTAAATGTGTGAATAGAACATTTTTAACTTCTTGACAACTGCCATCCCAATTCCTTTCAAATTTGATATGAAGCATCTTTAGGACAAGGGGGGCATCAATTGTAAAATCCAGGATTCCTGCACCCCTGGGGCCTTAGAGGCGGGGCAAAAACTGCCAAAAATTAACCAATTTAAAAACTTTTCTTCTTTACAACTGCATATCTTAAAAACAACTAAATGCGTAGTGATATGGAGCAGGAAGCCTCTACACAAATTGTAAATTTCATGATTCCCGGGGTAGAGGTACTGACTCCAGGGCGGGGCCAAACTTGGTCAATATATTGTATATGCGCAAAACATGTAAATGATATCTGTTTCAATGCTATTGATACTAAATTGAAACTAAATGGATGTTTACAAGGAGCAGCAGTCCTTTGCCAAAATTGTTAGTTTCATGATCCTAGGGAGTATGCATTCGGTTTCAGGGTGAAGCTAAAATTATTATGGTTTCAAGGACTTCTTTAAGTATGCTGATGCAGTATATCAACTAAATGCATATTTAGGAAAAATCAGAAAAGGCTGTAAAAAAAAAAAAAAGGAAAAAAAAAAGGTGAATTTCACAACCCTAGGGTTTTGACTCTATGATGGGTCCAAATTAGTCATATCGTTTTATGTTAATACATACATTATACATGTATTATGTAAAGTCTTTCATCAGTATGTGCACTTTTGAGGACATTGAAGTTTTAAGAACACATTTTGCTTTATACTGTTGCTGAATATTAGAATTTAGCTTCGATATTCAGAACAATAAATATTTTCTAGATTTCATAGGCCTTGAGACTAGTGATACTTTTAACTAGTGCTAAGGTGACCGATAAGACCTGTGGGTCTCTTGTCAAAAATTAAATTCTGCTTCATAAGAATGAAAATAGATAAATAATAATAATAATGATAGAGAAAATAAAAAAAACAAACCATGCAAGTTACTTGAAAGAACACAAATTGTGTCCATAAGAATTCCAACAGATTGTTGGGAGACCTTGTCTCCAAAGCCTACATACATGTAGATATTGTCAACGAGGAACTATCAGTTTCAGAGTACTTGTGCGTAGACAGAATGGTTTTTAAGAAAGTAATTTTTGGATGACTGATAACAACATATGAATATTTCCAAGTTCCATTCTTCTTGAAGAAGCACCTGTCTATGATGTCAAAAAGCATACTGTGGAATCGTTTTTTGTTTTTTTTAAATTCGTGGGGGCAAATGTTCGTTGGTAAGCAAAATTTTGCTGGTTCGTGTGGACGTAATTTCGTGGGTAAGCAACACGATGTCACTAGGAGAGATAATTCTACTTGGTTTTCGAAAATGTTCATGGACACGTAAATTTCGTTGGTAAGAGTGACCCATGAAATCCATGAACATCAATCCCCTAAGAACAATGATGATTCTACATTAATATTCAATTCATCGTAATGAGTGGTGGCGTAAAGTGTGAAAAGTCGTACAGTTTGACGCTGTTGATTTGGGAAAAGTTTTGTGATTTTAAATTTGCTAAAAGTTTTTTGGAATTTTTGGGAATCCACATTTGACTTCTCGCATATGTTGTGTAACAGTACGTCTGAAGTTTCTCCTTCACAACAGGTGATATTTTCGTGAGGAGATGAGACACTTGTTAGAATCTCAAAAATCCTATAAAAAATTCAAGACTGAGAATAGGGCAAACAGTCAACAGTCTCAAAATCTAAGACAGAATACTATTCTTAACTCCAAGTAATTTTTTTTATTCAATTTAAGACCAGTCTTAAAATTTAAGTGCAACCTTATTGGTTTAAGACAATTTTAGACTTTAAGACAATTTAATGATCCCGGGGCCAGGTGCCTTGAAGGAGTAAGCATCTCCTATAGACTGGTCATACCAGCAGTGAAACCTATATCTTGATCAAGTGAACGGAGTAATCAGTAATGAAAATCAGTATGTAAAGAAAGAACGACCAAACAATTGGTATGAAACACATCAGATAGTATTCGACCTGATGACAGGATGTATTTGTAAATTAGATCATTATAACGACCATGGAATTTGCGAATTGCTGACTTTAAAGGAGACTGTTAAAGCCCCTGTAATATCAACTTATTTGTCAGTAGCCTATCTCTGTGTTTTAAAACAAATGACCATTGGCAGAACATGCTCTTACGTATCGAATCAGTTGAGAGACATAAACACCCTAAGCAGGCGGTAATAGAATATCGCTACATAAAAATGGAAAGTTGACGATGGACAAGTTGGAGTCATCCTGTTTGTCATAAAGTTGAGTTGTTAGTTGGCTGTTAACGTCTATATATGTTCCATGAAATATCCAAATATGAAGCAGATATGGAAGACTCTGTAGTGTCTTTTATTTAGAGCTATTTCTGAAATATATCGAATCGACATATGAATATCGGTAAAAGTGAATATTGTCATTTGAAAGAAACACTGTCCTCACTTCAGTGTTTGGCGAAGGAATGGTCACTACCTACTTTTACGTCTTAGGACTGACGCGGCCAATGTACGAATGGAACTCGAATCTACAACCTCCCCGGTCACGAAGCGAACTCTCTAACCACTGAGATACCGTGAAAGTTGCATTTGCTTAGTTAATCATCGCCAAACATACCGGTTTATAATTTATTGATAGAGTAGTACGGTCCACTTAAAAATCGTGAGGAGAGTGATTTGTTGATGAAAAGGCTACAAATGAAAATTGAAGAAATATAGTTTGATCCCTAATGTTCAAGTATCCCAAATCCAACTGTCAATTATCCTGTGGCCTTTGCACAAGTGAGACATTATTCTATACAAAATGGGATCGGTCGCTGTAGCCGAGCAATTGTGTCGCTCGCTTCGCAACCGGGATATCCGGGTTTGATTCTCGATGTAGGCGCCGCCTCAAACCTATGACATTCAACATAGGTAGTAATCGTTCCTTCGTAATCAAAACATTGTTGTGACGTCATTCCATTGTATTGACAGTACTTTATTTTTCAGACTGTACTGAACATAGTCAAGTATTATTAATAGCAGGTCAATATTATGAGAAATACTGGAGTGACAGTAAAAATGTTTTAAGTAGGATACAAGACTCCGATGGTCTATTATGTCAGATACGGGAATTATCACTCGCCGCTACGCGGCTCGTGCCAGTCCCGTATCTGACATAATAGGCCATCGGAGTCTTGTATCCCTTACATTTAGGTAGTGAATGGTCCTCTTCACCAAACGCTTAGCATTTAGAAGTGAAAACTCTCGTGTCTTTTGGATATGACTTTATAACACGAAAAAAAAAAAACCTCACTTCTACGGTCTTGGGTCTAAATTTGTGGTACTGCACCTATAAGCTGGTAACGTCTCTACATGTATAAACAATTCTCGAAGAATATACAATTATTGCTGTTTTTGAGGTCAATACGACGATTTAGACACCTGAGGAGTACAATATTCACCGAGCCCGAAGGGCGAGGTGAATATTGTACTTCGAAGGTGGCTAAATTATCGTATTGACCTCAAAAACAGCAATAATTGTTTTATTATATGATTAAAAAACCCTTCAAGATTGTTCTTTGCTTTAATTGTAAGTTTCAACAGCCGAACCCAGTGAGAAACGCGGAATTTCATTGGACGGCAAAAATAAGTGTAATCGATCGCGTCAAATTGTAAGTACCCGACCTATTTTTGGTCCTATGTGGAAAAAATAATTCCTTATGTTCACCTGGAAGGTCACGTGCAGGTAAACATAACGTAGTATGATTTCTACATTGTTGGATCTCAGCCAATTAGAGAGCTAGGAATTATTCAATCATATAATAAACAAATTTATACACATGACACTGCTTTATTACATAGAATGTTGGATAACTTTGTATATTTCAATAGAATATGCATGTATGTAGAAAACATCAATTTCACAATCTCTTAAGAGCAAGTAGTTCATCAGAATTCTAATGATTTTCTTGATGCACACCCGCAGTACATAAAAATGAGTACGATTATTTAAGAAATGATGGTAGCGTTTTCGTGTATGTTGCAGGATAACCTCCGAGGTCGAGAAATACGTTGAAATATAAAACCCGAGGCGTTAGCCGAGGGTTTTATATTTCAAACAATATTTCGAGACCAAGGAAGTTATCCTGCAACATACACGAAAACAAGAACTTTACTTCTCCTTTGGTGTAGAAATATACAGCCGATAGTTTTCCTATATATAACTTCGAAATAGGTCACTGTGACGTCATGGCAGTTTCCGAAACGACATACATGTTGTACAGTGTTTTTGCTGACGAATAGGTGAGAAGGTAGGGGTATTCTAAATCTATTTTGAAAAAAAATATTTCAAGTATTTAGTTTAATGTTAACGGATTATATCAATTGCTTTGAATACAGTTCAAGAAACACTTGTCTGTGCATTACCATGTTTACTTAAGAAATGAACATCACTTATGAACTGTTCATGGTCAGTATGAACGGATTTTGGATTTGAGGCAAATTCTGTGAATCGTGCTAGCGATTCACAGAGAATTTGCCTCAAATCCAAATCCGTTCATATTGACCATGAACAGCTCAAAAGTGATGTTCATTTCTTATATTTATAGAGGGCGAAGCGAAGCTCTCCCTATAGGTAACACGTATATACATGTTTAAAAGGAAGATATAGGAAAATAATGAAAAATTAAACCATACCTATGGAACTTGAAAAGTTTGGTACCAATGGCGTCGATTCGAATATTAGCGCGTGGACATGTATTCCTCCATTTTGAATCTCGTCTTCCCTAGTACACATCGTTCTGAGATGTTACATAAAATCCGTAAAAGCATGTAAACCTTATTTTCTTAATCATATATAATCACTCCACGATTAATGCCATGTTTTTTGTTGTGGTTCAAACGCTATGTTTGTAAATTTGCGAAATAACGACGCTGAATATGATGTCACAATGTATTGTTTACATCGATTGCATTATATTTCCCGCGTTCAATATATAGGCAGATCAAATGTCCAAAAGGATGCTTTGATACAGCTCTGTCCTCGTGCTAACTTCGGGTTATTTTTGTCCTGTGTTGGATATAGATACTAATGCCAAAACTTTTTTGCTTCGCCCTCAAACACGGTCACGCCGTAAAACATATTATTCCTTAACTAAAACACCGTTTGATTACATTACTTCTATTTTGTTGCATAAAACGAACTCCTAGCCTCTGTCACAGTTATTGTGACGTACGTCAACATATAGACATGACGTCACATTTCGTCTCACCCTGCCTTTTATCAACATTGCAAGGTGCACCGTATTTTGGAGGTAGGAGACCGCAAGATTGGGATGATAATCCACGTAAGTTTACAATCTTAATCCAAAGGTGTGACTTGCGAGATCTTTGTAACAGATGTTCTATTTTTTTTTTCAAACCATTACGCTCTCTCAGTCGCGTGCTTTAAGCTAGTTCATAATCCGTTCATAGTCAATGTGAATGGATTGTGTCGCTCGCTGAAATTGGTTGGTTCATAGAGGAAAATGTGATTTGCAATATAAATATATGTGTATGGCTCTCGAAATACAGATGATTGGTTTACATTGAATGACAAATGTTCTTCTGTCATTTATGAATTTGTTTTATAACATATTTTGATTGATTTTTATGATTATGAAATTAAATATTATCAGTCATTAACTTTATTGCAAGCGAAATAATAATTTTCAGGAAGTGGAATTGATTGGATTGGCCAGTACTAAGAATGGAGAACAACAAGATTTGCACCACCGCACTGACATGGCACCCAGAGGGAAGGAGGAAAGTAGGCCGGCCAAAAACAATGTGGAGAAGAACTACTGAACAGGAAAGGTTAAACCTGGGCGTTAGCAAGGGCAGTAGCCAGAGACAGAGGCAGGTGAAGACAGTGTATTGGGATATTATGTGCCAGAGACAGAGGCAGGTGAAGACAGTGTATTGGGATCTTATGTGCCAGCGGGCACGATGGGGATAGGTGAGGAGGTAAGATGAGGTGACTTTATTGTTGCATTAGGAAAACTCGAAGTACAAGCGAGATATGTATCAATTTTCTCACAATCAGTTGATACGTAGGAAGGTATATCGTAGAATAATGACCGCGGCATTCCTTCGATCTTTGCAATAACCATGATAGAATTGCAGACACTTGAAGGTTAAATCCGTTATTCCCAATATTACATAATTCTTGGTTGGACTGCTACTTTAAAACTAAACTACTGCATTTTGGACGAGATGGTAAGGATTATCAATTTTTTCCACTAACACAGTGTGCAGGTCTATCAGTGACAACATATGAATCAATCTTCGCTCAACGGCCATTGTAAAAAAGGAAGACAATAATTATTATCTAACAGTTTTTACAACTGTTAAGATATTTCAGGTTAGTAAAACGGGAAATAGGAAGAACATAGATTCTATCTTGAAGGAACAAAAGTGGCAAGATGAAGAATTTGTACTCCCATGCTTTGTACAGATGTTTTTTTTAAATATAGATTTTTTCATCACAGCAATCATTAATTATCCCATTGATACTGAATTAACGTTGAAGAATATCTGCATAAAGGAGAATATAAAAATCAGCCTCGTTCTGTCACAAGCATTGTTTACTGAGTGCAGTGAAGGATGATCTCTTCGTTCCGATATTTTTTATGAAAACTCCTCTTTGAAAGGAAGCAATCAGATTAATTGGAATTCATTTAGGGTGATATGTCCATTTTCATTAAACAAGTGTCAGCGCTTGTACACTGATAGCCCCTAATTGAACGACAATGGCCCTCTGCCATTTTGGGGAAAAAATAGCATATAGATGAATTATGATCACTAATGTTGCGACATTTGCACTGATTATCTTGGGGTTTTAACCTCTTGTGATCAGCCTTAAACAAGAACTTGTTACGGGTCTGCATCTAACGGCCAATACCGGGCTATCGACGGCATGCACAGCTTGGCTTTGACGGATGAACACTCATCAATATGGAGATCACTTGATTAAACCAGATCCGCGCCATGAGATAAGCGTCCAATCATTTTAACGTATTTTCGATTGCCCTAATTGACAAGTGACTGTCTAGAACACAAAAGGATGCCAAATCGCTCTCTCTCTCTCTATCTTGTTGAATATTACTTCATAAGGCTCAACGTCGACCCCCTTTATCTGATTTTGCTTCCTTTTTTTTGCAAGCCTAATTGTTTATCCACCGCGTGTACGCTGAACTGTAAAAATATTGTGCGCCTTTTTACAACCTCAATGAAACAGAGCTCAAGAAATTGATGTTACCGATAGCATAAGGATGTGATCTATCGTATGGAAATATTTCTGATCCGAACATGGTTGATGATAAATATCAAATAATGAAAATTGAATCTAAAATGATCCTGCATGTAATATTGCGCGTGGCTCCCGTTGGTTCAAACGCCTGCGAAGGAAATCATCAGAACTGAAGGCTTATCTTTTTTATTTTACTCAATTTTAAAATCATTTTCATTGTTTCTTTTTTCATTCTTTACCGAATTCATTTGCATCAAGAACATGGGTGGCTCTGATGTTAACAATGCTAAATTCAAATTAGCAAAGCTTAAATTCTCTTTAAACGACGCCCAGCTATTCGCATTTTAATCGCCATGATTTATTCTTTCCATTGAAAGTATAAAAGAAAACAACTATTTTGACAGTATGATAAGCTAATTTACATACAACAGTTTTGATATGAATATATGATCAGATAAGTGAAAAAAAAGCACCATTTAGATACTAGTGGATGTAATTTAGATCATTATTCTTTCACGGAGTATGTCCTTGAATATTTTTTCTATACATTATGTATACCATATAGCGCTGTCATTCCGTCGATGACAATAGATAAATTGCCATTGTCTTCCACACTACCCGAAAAGTAAAATGCTGGAAACTATATGAACAGGCAATTTCCTACATGTCTTTTCAAATACTATGACGTACATGTTACTCTACATGCCTCAAAATTGTCATATAATATTTTATATTGTTTGTTATATGCAATATCATATAAATATTGTTTTTATTATATGTCTGAGTTGATCTCGCTGATTATGATAGAAATTTAGATATCTTTTCACTGTATGTGTGATTCACTGCATGTGTGATATGATATTAGATGTTTTATATAGTCCTAGACACTGTTTTATTGTATAAGCGATATGTTATTAGATGCTGTTTCATTGCATGTGGTATAATCCTGAATACTATTTTATTGTATATGCGATATGATTTTAGATATTTTTTCAGTGTATAATCTTAAATATCGTAGATATTGTTTATTGCGTGTAGAATATGATCAAACATATTTCTTTCATTACTATCCAATAATCCCATGAGAATAGTTTCAAATTATCCCAGAGTGGACCAGTAAACTTCATATTACACTGATATTACTCGATAACATTATGGTAGAAGAAAACCTTTATCGGTAAATTCTGCATGAAAAAAAATCTGTACAAAATTTGTATTTAGATGTCTATTGCTGACATGCAAGAAAAAGCTACTAATGTATACATTTACCTCAATATCGTGAAGAATGAAATTTAACAATACAGCTGTCTAAACCGTGGCATGCTCATGTATCAGAGACGAGGAAACGACTTTTTGTTGTGCAAATGAAAGTCAAATCTTGTGCTCAAACTCTTCTTCAAGAATAAATTCTCATTTTTCGTTTCTTAATCC
This sequence comes from Ostrea edulis, assembly GCF_947568905.1. Classification (NCBI taxonomy): domain Eukaryota; kingdom Metazoa; phylum Mollusca; class Bivalvia; order Ostreida; family Ostreidae; genus Ostrea; species Ostrea edulis. The sequence continues at coordinate 13,324,262 of NC_079167.1, read as the reverse complement.
TGCAATCCCTCATTTATGCTATATGTTGAAAGTTTTGAGAAAGATTTGGTTTCAATATTCTGAGGACACCTCCGACTCCAAAGTTTGTTAAGATAGAGCGCTTTTACACGATAAATGCTAGTAATTGATTTAGTAAAAAAGAGTAACAAAAATATACCATGAATTCAAATTGGAAAAAAAAAATCAATAAGATATGAATTTAATTAATACGCACAAAGACGAAACGTAAATCTCCATATTTAGTAGTCCTTTTCTTTGACGTTTGTGATGATAGAGTGGATGTGTCTGTTATGTGCCGGGTGATCTGGTGCACACCATGCAAAACCATTCAAATCTGGAAAGTTAAAGGATGTGTTTCCTTCAGTTCGATATACCGAACACAAAATTATTTACATTAATCAGGAGACTTACAAACTTAGTAACATGCACTCTATGTAATGGATAGATTATATACTTTGCCATGAACATAATGTATTTTGAATCTTCCAATTGTCATTTACATATTTTGAATCTTTCAACTGTCATTCATATAATTTGAATCTTCCAATTGTCATTTACATCTACTATCATTCATATATTTTAATTCTTCCAATTGTCATATTCACATATTTTGAATCTTCAAATTACCATGCATATATTTTGAATCTTCGACTTGTCATTCACATATTTTGAATCCTCCAGTAACGAATTGCTAAAATTTTTCAAAAGGTCACCATTCTTGTAAGAAGTAAGAGTACATACCTTTTATGTAAAATAGCGTTTCTTTTACATTTTTTTTTAAAATTTCATGAGCGCATATGTTTAAAATTATGTCTGATATTTAAACATTTATGAGAAAACACTAAGGAAAGTGCTATATTTCTTCAGGAAATCTTAAGTATAACTTGGGCTAGGTTTATTTGAATTATGTCCATGTCTTGTTGTAATCACAAGAAACGCTGAAATATTATTGAGACAAGGACTAACACTACCATGTTGGTGTCGGATTCAAAATGAAAAAAAAGCACGAATAGATAAACGACTATCAATGTTATTGCTTTGTTTTTAACCATGTTTTATTTTCTAATGGGTGTACTACAATGATATTTCAAAAGCTTATAAAACAACGGTATGTAGTCGTTCTTTTACATGTTTTAAAACAAAAGATTGAAACAAACGTTTAATAGTACCCCTTTATGTTCCAGTAGTTGCATTTGTTTTGGAAGCAAAACTAGATTTCTTGATTAATAATCGTCAATAGGGCCAGTCTAGGTAACAATTATTGTCTAAGACTTAGAATGGATATGCTAGATTAAACAATTAACAGTGAGGGGAAATAGCATTTTAAAAGATGATGTTGGTTCGTCAGTAATCTTCATTTATATGGACAGGTTAAAAAGGGAACCTTGATCAAACCAATGTAAGCAGCTGTATAATATAGGTGTCTGGACCATCCTCTTTTGCACTTTCTGATTCCTACTTCGGATTTACCTACAGGGAGAAGTTAATTGTGTATTTGTGAAGAAATGGAAGAAGATAATACCTGATCACTGGGATAATGATAATGGTATTTGATCTGTGTAAAGAAGGTGTTTCGTCAATGACACCTTTGGGAGTTAATTCCCCTTTTCTGCCTTATTACACTTATTAAAACAATAATAAGCCCACTTGAATTGCGAATTTTGTCTCTCAATATTCTATTAAGCCTAACTGCAAAGCAGCAAACTGCATGAAAATGGCAGTGTTGAGCTCTTATTGGAGTGATCATTATTTCCCATTTCACCTCCCTTTCCATGCCGCGGAATCTCGTTAAGGCGCCTAACTTGGGTTCTGACGCGGTACCTATTGATTTTCCCTTTATTCGCCATTTATTTGAATTAGATCGTGTTTCATATTTCACATGACACGCGATAACTTTATTAGGGCAAATCAGTGTCTATGAATTTCAAATTACTGCAAATGACCAACGAATTGCTTTCACGCGGTAAGCGAGTTGATTTTTTGTTACAATCTTTCTTTTTGTTTGGAAGTAATTCAAGGTTTACAGAAGATTTTCAGTCTACCGTAATTCTTTAAAAAACCAAATTCTTGGGTTATTTGTGTGTGTGGTAATATATCGCATTCGGGAGTAATTTCGTATGCTGCATGGTATTTCACAAATTGAGAACAACATGCTTAACACTTCCAATAAGTCTTCGTATTGTGCATCTAACATATCTTTAAAAAACTACTTTAAAATAGAAAAATCATTCCAGATGTCTTCTTTAGTACTTTGTCAAAGCACAATTCTCATTGATAACTTTGCATGTATAAAAAATCCATTTTGAATTTCAATCCTTGCTTTTTGATAATTTTTGCATCTTTCTTATTAGTATCTCGGTCAATCTGATTACAAGGACAATAAAAAAAATGATAAAAATATTTAAAAAAAAAAAAAAAGAAAAAAAAAAAAAAGGAAGAAAACAAAAGAGAGAGAGAGGAGCGGATCGAGGAGATGATTTTAATCGGATTGTATCTCGATGAAAAATAAAATTTATTTTTACGAAACACTTTCCTGCAATGTTAATTACTTTTACTCGTTTTTGACCTTCACCTTTCCAAATGAAAGCTTGGAAGTTTTTCATGAAGACCATAAATAAACGCACAACCCTTGAAGGCATGTTTGGGTTTTATTCCTTGCAGGCAAATTCTCTAGGTCTGTCCTGGTCCCATTCACACAAATTCTCTAGGTCTGCCCTGGTCCCATTCACACAAATTCTCTTGTTTTGTCCTTCCATTGTATGAGCTGTTTGTCCAAAAGCAATTTTGATGATCTTTGACAATTTTTAAATCAGCATATTTTACAGCTGCATATTAGGAATATGAAAATTGTATTTCATTAAAAGTAATGAATAATACAACTTGCAGTGCAAAATTTAGATATACATGTATGTATGTAATTTAAAATTGTTTTATGTTTTAGCACTTTTTCTGAATGCTAGCTTTAGGACACTGGCTACAAACAAAACATTGGATGCATGGGTTGTTATATATATTTGGTTTATTGTGATTGTAATTAGTACAACTACATGTATTTAATTTCCTAATATATTAGGAACTTGTTTATTTTCTCTGATGTTAAAAGATTATGATATATTGCCTTTCCCTATATAAATCAATAAAAAAAAAGGTTTCCCACTGAATTGCACGTAACTGAAAAAATCGTGGTCAAAAATTAAATTTCACGTGGTGAAATTTATCAATTTTACTTATATACACATAAATTATAGTTTGCATTTTCATCATTTTTGCAGAAGGTTTGTTTGCAGAAAATGGTCTTAATATCATGACAAAACGGGAGAAATACGAGTTGAAGATCGTTGGGTTGAGTATGAACGCCATTCCATAACAATACTATTGGTAATACTGTAAAGCAAACAAAAGAATTTTACTTCATTGTGGAAATTTAAAATTTGCTGTAATTTTTAATAAATTTTTGTTCTTAAATTATGTTATGTGTTTAATCAGAAACTGTTTTTAAGGATGCAAATTATTGATATAAAACTATTTAGTATAAAGAAATAAAACCAAATTTCGATTTACACCAGTAAAACTCCGATTTGCTATAAAACAACGAACCACACAACGTATTAAATCAGATGAACTTTATCACTGAAAAATAAGATATTTTAATGCAGTTCTATCTTAGAGCTGGAAGGCAAATTAGCTAAACTCCTCGAAGGCAAATACTAGCAAGCATCTAAACATACTTCATAATATACGCGTGCTTTTTGCCCCTGGTAATTCTGCGCCTATAACAATGCCCTACAGATATCTTCTATTTACTTAATGTCTGAATATGAACGAAAAGGTCTCAGTTTAATTTTTCTTCTACCATATGCTCATCGAAAAAACAAAGAAAATCGGAGATTGTGCTGTTTGTGTGCCACGGACTTTGTTATAACGAAATTAACATGATAGAAAAAATAATTTTCTTTGAAAGGAAGGATTGATAATTTTATATTTTGTGTATAACGGATTTATTTTGATTATTTTTAAATGTAAGTATGACATTCTTTCATTTCTTCAGTTTTAGACTTTTGTTATTTTGCTTCACAATCGTATAATAAAAAGTTATTATTCAATTAAGCATGTTTTATTTCTCTTAGTTTATAAAGTGTTTTAGAAATATACATATTACTGTGTTGCTCGGGAGAATGTATGAGAACCTGACCGTTAAATCTTCGGGAACTGTATACAGTTGGAATAAAGTCCACACATAAAATATGTTTTATTCATTAATTTAAAAAATACACCCAGATTTCAATGAAAAAGATAAAATTTGTGAGATTCAGAAATAAAGCATCCTATTAGGGTTATAAAGAAATCTGTTGAACGTCTATAAAAAGGCAAGCACTGATTTTTTAAATATAGTTTCATCTCTCTTTTTAGATACAGGATGCCTTCAAATTAATTTGTAATATCTGAAGACTTTATGAGTTGTTTTATATCTTTAATTGGTTTTAGAATATTTAAAATACTTTGAATTTAGAAAACTAATAAACTCTGCTTTAATCTTCAGACCTATGGTGAATGTTATATTTACTTTTCAGTAATTAAAAAGTAAAAACAGCAATATATATTGGAACTCATCGTTATTATACCTTTTAGAAGTGGGAAACGTTAAGTTTACAAAAGACAGCATCGCGTAGACTGTACTTCTGAATATAACATACGCGTATTGAGAAAGAGTTGTGGTTTGAACAATATTTCATCCATGTATATATACGGGAAAATACGTATATAAATAGGATTAGGCAGCAGGCACAATACTTATATAAGCCCTCTCCATGGGTCAAAGGACAGTTACGACAGAATATAATTAATATAGTACATGGAAATAGTTGTGACAATATTTTGCTTCATGTAACTACGTGTATAATGCACTTCTTAAAATCAATTTATTTAAATTGTACAAAACAGCCCTTACACGCTTCATCGCCACACATACGATTTTATCAATTGATTTGCATATTCTTTGATAAATCTAGAGAGACAAACGAAACAAGAATTTTTTTTAAAAATTTATAATGTGTTGTGAGAGCCAAGTTAGTGAAATACTAATCAAAATGTGTTTACTGTGGTAACTCAACAGCCCAGAATTAAATGTTTTATATCCCCATGGTATTGCCTGAGTGCAGTTAATTACAACTTTTGATTTTCAGTTTGACGGGAAAAACTATCTTGCAGATGGGTGAAATTCCGACTTCAGTTAAAATCTTTTTCATGATCCAAGACACCAATTATATTTGTTTTAATAGCTACATTCACCATCCAAGTAAAAACACATAGTAATGTCGAGTAATAACATAATATTCATATGATTTGTGTATTGTCAATGAATATTCATAAATAAAGGTAGACTCTATAATCATCACAACTTGTAAACAGGGGGTTCCAGACTGTTATAGTCCAAGCTCTTTTTATGCGTCACCCTTCAAATATAACACCAAACAAAGTCATTGTAGTTTTGTGTATTTTAATTTAATTTCATGATTTCCTTGACCGCGTGTACAATATTATATTCTTTATATGTACTCAAAAGTGGAAAATTTCAACATTCACACACATTCACACATGGCTACACATGAATATGTTCCTTATTCACACAAAATTCTGATCACAAGACAATGGCGGTAAGGAATGCAAAAATGACGTAGATATCGTCTGGAATTAACATATAAACTTCTCTTTTAATAACGAGTATTTCCTCATATTCTGTACACAAAATCTAGCATCAGTATCATGTTATATGTTATATATATAAACATACTTATTGTGAAAAATACATTTTGAACAAAAAGGGAAAAAAGACTAGACCAAACAAAAATGTAATGCTCAATCATAACCGATAATGCTTAGTAAACAAAACAAAGAACACTATAGTATTGCAACAACTGTTCCAAATCTGCCACAAACCAGTTTTGACAGTTGCAGAAAGTCATTATTAAAAAACCCATTTTCATTGAAAATGTTATATTTCTATTCTCAAGAATGGTTAAGTCAGTGAATTGTGATCTGACATTTAAAAAAAGTTCTATCGAAATAGCACGTGACAAATCCAGGAGTAATAAATCAACTGGATTTGTGTTCTTCCTTTTTTGCGTCACAACTCTGGAGATGTTCAGAAAATTTATAGCCTGGAGAACATTTCCTTTATATCTAAGAAAGACAGGTGGATTTCACATCATCAGAATCTGAATCTATAGGTATATGAAATAACGACCCTGAAATTTTGAACAAAATGTTCATCTCATTGGTTCTCCAGAAAACCATGACCAATGGGACAGCTTCTAGTCATGTAAAACTGATTTTACTATCAGAAATAGGAATCAGCCAGCACTTTTGATATAGACTGCGTCCGTCCACTGTGCTCTTCCGCTTGCAAACACAAGACAATCACTCTCGTCGGTTTTCATCTTTATCGGGAAGTTTAGGTTTTACCCCATTGTCCATCTGCTGGCCTTGCACCTGGGCGTTTCCTGTCGAGTAAGATTTGTCCAATATTTTCAACATTTCATTAAGATAGGCCTGCACGGCTGTCAGAGAGGCAACCACGGCTGGCGACCCAAAACCATGTGTAATTAAACTAAAGTGAGTCAAATGTCTCTGGATGCCAGGTTCCAGAATGGGTTGTGGTCTAGTGTTGCCGAGTGGTGAACGGTCTTGGTTCAACAAGTCCATGAACTCCTTAAGGATTTGTCTGAAACAAAGAAAAATGTTTTATGAACATTTGGATATTTATGTCCTTAAAAATACGTGACGCTTAAACATTTATTATCATAAGAATTTTGTTTATGATGTTCTGTGCTGGTGGGGCTCTTTGCTTACTTTGTGGCTAAGATCATGTTTTTGCGGGCCATCTGGTCCGCTGGGTCACTGCTATACTGTCTCGCGTTGTATTCAGCACACTGACGAGCAGGGAACTCTGTCTCACAAAGGTAGCCATAATCTCGAGCAAGACGAACTGCCTCACCTGTAACATAAACATATTTCATTGCAATGATACCATCACGTATTGCAAGTGATATTGTCATGTACTTAATTCTTTCTATTTTTTGATCTAGTTGTACTGTAACATTTTATTTCCGTTCTTACAATTAAAATTTTTAACGACAGTACTGTCTTCGGTGCAGTGAATAAAAAAATTTAAAGAATTCATTAGCGGATGAAAAAGATTACTTCTTTGTTTGAAAAAAAAAACTTTAATGTTTTGAAAAGAATTCAAAGCTGCAAAGCAGAGGCCCGTAACGAATTCAATGTGACATTAAGGACTGTCTCCGGATATCCTGGTCCAAGTTACAAACCAAAGCCAAGAAAAACAGAGGAACAATATTAAGATGATTTGTTGGGGGAAAATTCTGAGGGTCACACAGGTGACCCAGAAAGAGTGACAACTGGTTTTATATGTATGTAAAAACCGCGGTCCAAGCGGTGTGACAGGCCTTAGATGTAAAGGGTGATTGATGGACGCCTGATGGTTGACGAGTGTTAGGAATTCTCGACTTACATTTACATGTGTATACAGGATACAACTCTCAATGTCTCTGAACAAACTAAAACGGAGAAGCTATCCCAAAATTAATGTATCTGTTTTATAGGTCCATAGAAAAAGGGAATCACCCCGCCCTTTGCCTTTCCTCGTAAATAATAATAATAATAACTCATAAAATTCAATATCAGAAAAAATGTGTTCAATTTCCGCCCCATTCGCAGTAAAATTGCTTCATACGAAGCCTGCTTTCTATCATGTATCCTCCTATTTTTATGACAAGATGAAAACGAGATCGTAGAAATAATTTATAATTCCTCCGAGCTGTGTAAACTTTATGACTAAGGTATAATTGTATTTGTTTAACATTAATAACTTCCTTTTTTGGATATCATTCAATGGGCAACGATTGTACTTTGAAATTATGAATTTTAACATTTACCTATAAATATTGATTTTAATGAAACTGGCATTATGAATGTTTCATAGAGAGAGAGATAATATCAATATTATAAATTTCTATTTGTAGCTGGTAAAAAGTGACACACACACACACACACACACCTTCTTCATATAAAATAAGTGATCTGGTTGAACGAAGCACTCTCAATTCATCATGCATATCCACGAACCAACCCAACCATTGGCCCCTCTAAATGACAAGACCATGTATAGGGGTCATTGCGTTTGTTTTGTCTATTATTAAACCTAATGTCTTGAAAACTAAATAATTGTTTTGTGTATTTTATTTGATAGTTTATTGGAGAATTAACATTTATTGGAATACGTTCTCTGATTATCTTTTTAGAGTTTTTACCGTTAGAAAATTTTCATTATTATAATTAGTCCTCTTATAAATTGAATGAAATCAACACACTCACAATTGTTTCTCATACTAAAATGAATATCTAAGTTGTCAGTCATATGATATTTTTCTGCTAAGATAAGCACAGGAGAGGGGGACTTAAGATGCCTAATATATTATTTTTTTAAGGTATTCATCATAAATATGCATGGAAATATATCGTTATTCTGACACTTGCAATTGGTAATGTGTAACATTACTTAATGCTGTTGATGGCATGACAAACACACGAGTGTATCATCTGTTACTGTGAAATGGAAACAGATGAAAGACCGCTCCAGTCAAATAGCCGCCATCAATTTCATTAGATCATCTCCATATATCATCAGGTCATGATTTCATTGTAATATCGATAATCGAGAGGCCCAGAATAGGGGAGATCTATATACATCAAGGTAAAATAAAATACTAGCTGGAAGAATTTCCCCCAAAGCTAGGTATGATAAATAATTTATATTGTAAACAAAGGCAGAATTCATATGATATTTTAACCATCTGAGAATTGAGAGAATATATAATAACCATATAATTGTCATTTTAGGATAATCGGTCATCTTTTTGAAAAAAAAAAAATTTTAATAATTCAATTAATGCGTATTCTTTATACAGCAATTAAAGTGGAGATCAAAAATATTTTATACGAAGCTTCCTAAAGGGAATTCATATCAATGCATTAATTACGGTAAAAATAAATCAAAGCTTTTTCTAGACTTTTCGCTCGCCCTGAAAATTGCTCCAAGACATAAAAATCAAACATGCAGAGTTCATTTCTATTCTTGCATTCCTGATATCTGTATAATTTGATATTTATCTATGTAAATATATATAAAGATATGATAACATTTCTTCTCGCTCACCTTCCACTAGTGATGTCAGCAGGGTGACGTTAGCAGCCTTTCTGCGGCCTGCAGGGAGACTCAGTCCTATTTTGTCCAATTTGTCTCTTAGTGATCGTCCACCATTTTTGGATTTTGCTCTGTAAGAAAATCATGAAGTATAGGATACGCTGTTTTCATGATTTCAAAAATGTGAAGGTTTAATGTGTGTCGCTTATTCAGTACATGTATATCTACAAGATGAAAACAGACCCGTGTACATTGTCCTATCTAGAGAGTTCGTTAATTGATCCGTGTATATTGTCCCTGTCTAGAGAGTTCGTTAAGTGATTCGCGTATATTGTCCTTGTCTAGAGAGTTCGTTAAGTGACGCGCGTATATTGCCCTTATCTAGAGAGTTCGTTAAGTGATCCGCGTATATTGTCCTTGTCTAGATAGTTCGTTAAGTGACCCGCGTATATTGTCCTTGTCTAGAGAGTTCGTTAAGTGGCCCGCGTATATTGTCCTTGTCTAGAGAGTTCGTTAAGTGGCCCGCGTATATTGTCCTTGTCTAGAGAGTTCATTAAGTGATCCGCGTATATTGTCCTTGTCTAGAGAGTTCATTAAGTGGCCCGCGTATATTGTCCTTGTCTAGAGAGTTCGTTAAGTGATCCGCGTATATTGTCCTTGTCTAGAGAGTTCATTAAGTGGCCCGCGTATATTGTCCTTGTC